>NC_133511.1:103858611-104165925 GCF_049354715.1 Callithrix jacchus | reverse complement strand
CCTCCCTCCATGAATCGTGAATATTCATAATGGCTTCCAAAATGGTAAGTCCTTTCCAGAAGGTTTTCAATTTACTTTGCCAAGATCCATTAGAGAAATCACTACCTATGCCAGCTAGAGCCTTACAAAATATATTTCTTAAATAATAAAACATGAAAGTCAACATGATTCTTTGATCCATGGACTTAAGAATGAATGTTGTGGTAGCAGACATGGAAACAACATTAATCTCCATGTGCATATTCCTCTGAGCTTTTGGGTGACCAGGTGCATTGTCAGTGAGCAGTAATATTTTAAAAGAATTTTTTTTCTCAAAAGTAAGTGTCAACACTGAGCTTAAAACATTCAGTAAACCCTGTTGTTCTATCATCCAGGTTTTGTTGTTTCATACAGAGCACAGACAGAGTATATTTAGCATAATATTTAAGGCCCTTAGGATATTTGGAATAGTAAATGAACATTGTTTCAACTTAAAATCACTGACTGGATTAACCCTAACAAGAAAGTCACCCTGTTCTTTGAAAATTTAAAGCCAGGCATCGAGGTCCCTCAAGCTATGAAAGTGCTAGATGGTATCATCAAATATAAGGTTGTTTCATATACATTGCACAACTATTATTTACTGTAGACACTTTCATCATTTCTCTTAACTAGATCTTCTGTATGACTTGGTCCAGCTTTCACATCAGCACTATTGCATCAACCTGGACCTTTAGGTAATGGCTACAGATTCTTTCATTCAAACTCATGAGCTAGCCTTTTCTAACTTCAAACTTTTTTTCTGCATCTGCTCCCCTCTCCCAGCCTTTATAAATAGAAAAAAGTAAGAGCCTTGCTCTGGATTAGGGTATGGCTTAAAGGAATGTTGCAGCTGATTTGATGATCTATCCAGACCACTAAGACTTTCTTTATATAAGCAATAAGCTTGTTTCATTTTATTATCATTTGTGTGTTCACTGGAGTAGCATTTTTGACTTCCTTCAGGAACTTTTCCTTTGCATTCCCAACTCAGCTAATGGTTTGGCACAAGAGGCTTAGATTTTGGTCTATCTTGGCTTTTGAAATTCCTTTCTCATTAAGCTTAATCACTCAGCTTTTAATTGAAAGTAGGAGATTGTGACTCTTTATTTAGACACTTAGAGGCCATTGTCCAGTTATCAGTCGGCCTAATTTCCAAATTATTGTATCTCAGGAAATAGAAAAGACCAAGGAGACATGGAACAACAGGGAATGGCTGGTTGATGGAGCAGTCAGATCACATACAACATTTAAATGATAAGTTCACTGTTGCATATGGATGTAATTCATGGTGACTCAAAACAATTGCCATAATAATAGTAAAGATTATGAATCACATATCATCATAACAGATGTAATTATAATAAGAAAGCTTGAAGTATTGCACAAATTTCTGAAATGTAACACAAGAAAATGAATGACCACATGCTGTTGGAAAAATGGTCCAATACGCTTAAGACAGGCTTGTCACAAATCTTCAACTTGTAAAAAACAAACAAACCAAAAAAAAAAAAAATCCAGTATCTGGGAAGAATAAAGAAATGAAATGAAATGTAACAAAACAAAGTAGGCCTATAATTAGGTCATCAGGTGGAGCCCTCATGAATGAGATTAGTGATCTTGTATGAGAACCAGTATGCTCTAGCTTTTTTCTGCTATATGAAAACACAGAGAGAAGACTCCTGTCTATTATCCAGAAAAAATGCCCTCATTAGATACCTGAATCTTGATTTTGGAATTTCTAGCCTCCAGAACTGTGAGAAATTGATTGTTCTTTAAGGTACCCAGTCTGTGGTAGTTTATTATGGCCTCCTGAACTTTCTAAGACAGGTGGTTTTCATCCCAACTTGAAAAGTCTTCCACCTTGCTCTTTTCCTTAGAAAAAAAAATTTTGAAGAATGTGCAGATAGATGCAAACTTAAGTTGTTAGCTTTTTTAAATTATTTATTTATTTTTTTAAATTATATTTTAAGTTCTGAGGTACATGTGCATATCATGCAGGATTGTTACATAGATATACACATGCTATGGTGGTTTCCTGCATCCATCCCCCGCATCTACATTAGGTATTTCTCCTAATGTTATCCCTCCCCAATCCCTCCACCACTTGTTATCCCTCCCCTAGCCCCCCAGACCCCAACAGCCCCTGGTATGTGATGTTCCCCTCCCTGTGGCCATGTGTTCTCATTGTTCAACACCTGATTATGAGTGAGAATATTCGGTATGTAGTTTTCTGTTCTTGTGTCAGTTTCCTGAGAATGATGGTTCCAGCTTCATCCATGTCCTTGCAAAGGACTGGAACTCATCATTTTTTATGGCTGCATAGTATTCCATGGTATATATGTGGCACATTTTCTTTAGCCAGTCTATCATTGATGGGCATTTTGGTTGGTTCCTAGTCACTGCTACTTAAACACAGTGAACACAGTGAACATATGTGTGCATGTGTCTTTATAGCAGAATTATTCATAATCCTTTGGGTATATACCCAGTATTGGGATTGCTGGGTCAAATGGTATATCTAGTTCTAGATCCTTGAGGAATCGGTACACTGTCTTCCACAATGTTGAACTAATTTACACTCCCACCAACAGTGTAAAAGCGCTCCTTTTTATCCACATTCTTCACAGCATCTGTTGTCTCCAGATTTTTTAATGATTGCCATTCTGACTCCCATCAAAAGGTATGTCAATGTGGTTTTGATTTGCATTTCTCTAATGACCAGTGATGATGAGCTCTTTTTCATGTTTGTTGGCTGCATAAATGTCTTCTTTTGAAAAATGTCTCTTGATATCCTTTGCCCACTTTTTGATGGGTTGTGTTCCAGATGGATTAAAGATTTAAACGTAAGACCTAACACCATAAGACCTAGGCAGTACCAATCAGAGCATAGGCATAGGCAAGGATTTCATGACTAAAACACCAAAAGCAATGGGAACAAAAGCTAAAATAGTCAAATGGAATCTAATTAAACTTAAGAGCTTCTGCACAGCAAAAGAAACTATCATTAGAGTGAACTGGCAACAAAGAGAATGGGAAAAAATGTTTACAATATACCCATTTGACAAAGGGCCAATATCCAGAATCTACAAAGACCTTAAAGAAATTTAACAACCATTGTGGAAGACAGTGTGGTGATTCCTCAAGGACCTAGAAATAGAAATTCCATTTGACCCAGCAATCCCATTACTGGGTATATATCCAAAGGATTATAAATCGTTCTACTATAAGGACACATGCACACGAATGTTCATTGCAGCACTGTTTACAATAGCAAAGACCTGGAACTAACCCAAATGCCCATCAATGGTAGACTGGACAGGGAAAATGTGGCACATATACACCATGGAGTATATTATGCATCCATCAAAATAGATGAGTTCGTGTCCTTTGTATGGACATGGAGACATGGATGAACCTGGAGAACATCATTCTCAGCAAACTAACACAAGAACAGAAAATGAAATACCGCATGTTCTTACTAATAGGCAAGTGTTGAACAATGAGAACACATGGACACAGGGAGGGGAGCACTACACACTGGGGTCTATTGGGGGGAATAGGGGAGGGACAGTGGGGGGGTGGGGAGTTGGGGAGAGATAGAATGGGGAGAGATGCCAGATATAGGTGAAGGGGAGGAAGGCAGCAAATCACACTGCCACATATGTACCTATGCAACTATCTTGCATGTTCTTCACATGTACCCCAAAACCTAAAATGCAATTAAAAAAAAGAAATTTACAAGAAAAAGTTGTTTAACTTTTTAGTGTTAACATAAGCATTTATGTGACACGTAGAGCAAATACAAAACATCTTTACCCCAAATTATTTAAAATGTAATCAATCTGAAGTAAAAAATAGCAACATTTCATACTTTCTTTAGATATCTTAAACTTTAAAAAAAATTAGTGTAACATTTTTTTGATCACATAAACCTTCAATGATTTTTAACAAAATGATTTTCCCTTTCTTTCCATGTTATTTTTTTGCTACTTCTCTGTTAAAGTGCAAAAACTAGCTTTTTTCTTCTGTATTTCTCTCTTCTCTTTACCTAGTACTGGTAAATATAAAATGAAACAACAGTACTTTTTGTAGGTTTTATTACAATTAAAATATAAAATATATTAAGTGATGATATTATTGAAAAGTTATTCTGCATTGTAATTCATCCTTATTAATATTTAATCTAAGGTCTTGTAATGCAGACAATGTAATAAATTGTTGATAAATAGTTTTATAGCTGATGACATTATATCTGTTTCTAAACATTCTTTTTTTTCTGCCACCAAGTCAATTCTGTTTAAGCCCATCCTTTGTTTTATAGCTCCCAACACTTTAGAGAGATTTTTATAACAGAGCTTTAAAATATTGCATAATTTTATGGTACTACAATCATTTTTCTTAACTCCAGGTAAGATTTCCCTAGAAATCTCTTAAGATGTAAAATAATAACCTTCTGTATCATGTTTCTGTGCCCAAGGCTAGATTTCATGCAGTTCATCTCTTACCACCTGTCTTGTTGAATCATAACCCAGGCAGCTGTAATCAATTACAGATCAAATCAGAGATTCCCCTAATATTTTAATATAAAATGACTCTTTTGAGGTCCCAAGAGGTATGTATCTTATCAGATGAATACAGAGCTGAAAGTTACTTATCATTTATTAGAATAGAGATAACAGAAGAAATCTTGATTTAAAGACATGGGTGAGACAACTCATTTGTGTTTTCTGCCCTGATGATTCAAATTGAATGAGTACCAATTATTTTTATACAATGTGTAAATTTTCTAACTTATTTTTCTTGGGGAAACATTAGCTAATTTACCCCAAATTTGATTATTAATAAGAATAATTTTGTTATGTGCCTAAAATCCTCATTCTATCTCTGCTTCACTCAAAAATTCTAGCTCACATCAGAGTCTTTAAGCTTGAGCATAGGATGCACATCAGAGCACATGAAACTCCTTAGAAAATTCTCAGCTATAACTCAGATAACAGAACCACTATTTTTGAAGTAGTCTTTTACAAATTTTTACGTAATCTGTTGTATATCTTCTTCATTGAGTTGCTTAAATTGCAAATGCTTCTGAAAATTAGATTGAACATGCCTGCATCATAATTATGTTGTGAAAGTGTGATAAATTTCAACTGTTCAAACTCCTCTGTGAGTCTACTGATCTCATAAAACATTGATCACATACTTATTCTAGATTTGTCTTAAGATTTATGGAGTATAAATTGGCAACATTAATTAGATTTTAATGCCTTTGAATCTCACTTTGATTATACAGATGTGGTATGATCGAATTATGTAACAATGCAGTTACTAAGTATAGATGCTTTAATAAAGTGAATTCACTATACTGTTCAGTGAATTATTTCTAACTTCTAGATAGGTTCTTTGATTATTTGTTACAGACTTAAGAAAGTTGTTTCACGGACTTATTTTAGTCTATACATTCAGAAACTGATATACTCAGGATAACATGCATCCTAAGTATAGCACCAGAGGTGAAAAGATTAAAATGATAGAAAATTTTGACTTTACTTACTGAAATCTAATAAGTAATTTGCTTTCCTACTTTAGTTATTTTTCTCATGTGGGCAAACCCTTTAGTCACTTTAAAGCAATGCTTCTAAACATGTTTTGTTTCAATTCATATGTTAGATTCAGGTGTGTATGTGTAGGTTTGTTATAATGATATATACTGTGTGATTCTGAGGTTTGGGGTATAATTGAACCTGTCATCCAGGTCATTAGCATAGTACATAATAAGTACTTTTTCAACCTTTACCTCCTTTTCTCCCTCCCCCATTTTGTGGTCCCCATTGTCTAATGTTCATATTATGATGTCCATATTTAGCTCACAGTTGTAAGAACATGAAGTATTTGGTTTTCTGTTTCTGTGCTAAACAAGATTTGATGAGGAATAATCAGAAGCCACAAATGTAAATTTTGCCTTTATAACTTCCTGAAAAAGCTTAAAAGCCTAGTCCTGGAAGATAATATTTGGGAATATTGTAAAAGTCAATTCATTGAAAATGTCCTTTTATGAATAATTTTATCAGAAAAATCTGAAAGACAAATATCTTAAATGAATGTCTTGACCAAAAAGGATTTATGCATCTGTAGAATTAGGGTGGAGGAAATTGAACATTTTAATGTACTAACCCCCATTCTGAACATTAACTTTTGTCCAAATATGCTCATCAAATAAGTGAAATGCATTCTGCTTGGTTTCTTTTGATTAATGTCACAGTCTAGTTCTTTAAGTAATAAAAGCTATCCATTTTTATTTCTTAATCATGGCTGTGTCTGTCATTTTTGCCCTGAAACTTGAGAAGATATTACATTTAATTCAATTCTAAAGCAAAAGTTATGCAAATATATTTCTTTATATTTTCTCTCAACCCATCTGGCCCACGTCTTTTAATCTTGTAAACTTCATTGAATCATTTTACTAGATGTAGCATTTTAGACTTATTTAGGTCTTCTCTTTTAATTTAATCACATATTTTTAAAATTATTTTTCTGAGTTACAATATTTAAAAATGAATGACTTGCCAGAAGAAAGAACAAGAGAATCTCTTAAGTTATTTTCCTGCTAGGTTTTTTATTAAGTGATCTTTATTGTAATGATCAACAAAATAAATTTATCCGAGGTGCCCTTTAAAGAGATAAAAAATGACCTTATTTCCACTTTATTTTTTGAAATCCCAATTCTGAGATCACTACCAAAAAATGCAGGTTTTTAATAGAGGGAATGACTTAAGATTCCCACAGATACTTTGTCAATGTTAGAGACAATGAATCACATAACCTGGACTAGAATTCCTATGGGAGAAAAATGTGACTTTGTAATTTATGGAGGCATTGTTTCATAAGAGACACTGGTTGGGAAGCTAAAAGTGTAAAACCTAGGATCTATCTATAATGATCTTTAGAACTTGGAATAAATCACTGCCCTCGGTTTCCACACTTGACATTAATCTAATTTCCATTGGGAGATGCAATGAGTTAAAGCATAATAATTAAAATTCTGCATGTCTATGAAGCCATCATGAGTTGGTCTATGTTTTCATTTTATATGTACTCTTATTACTTATTTTTCTTTGAGTCCTTAAAAAATTAAACATTAAAAAATTTTTTTATCAACTTTAAAATGGAAAACAAGAATACCTTGCATAACCAGATACAAAAAAAAAACACTTTAAAAACAAAGCAATGCTAAAAAAAAAAAAAAAAAAAAAAAAAAAAAAAAAAAAAAATCCTAGATATAGTGCCAGCTGAAAATTCTGAGCCTGAGATTTTATCTTTGTTAAAAGAGGGAGAAATTATAAAGAAATAGTGGTATTGAACAGAAATGTTTTCTTTGATGTATTAAGAAAGGAAGAGAAATGAGAAAGAATATCTTTCTTTCTCTGTGATTCAGTGCTATTTAACAGTAAGATCAAAAATCACTTATCTTTTGTCACTACAATTTTATGTGTACCAATCTTTGTGAAACATTGAGATGATAAACATAAAAGATTTAACACAGTACCTGCAACATGTATTATAACTTAAGTGTGATACTGTAACCAGAGTAACTGTAGCTGGATTCCCTGGTTCCCACACAGGGAGTCAAAGCAGGGCAGCCTGGTTGAAAACCAAGAGTCCTAACTCCTAGGCCACCATGGAAGTAGAGTAGTTAGAGCCAGAATATAGGCTCTTGGCTTTACTAACCCTGGGGAAAGGGGCCTCCTTGGCAGTGCAGTGAGTGTTACCGCTTAAATAGAACTCGTGAACCCAAAGAGGGTGTGATAGTGCACATTATTAGGCGAAGCAGAAGGACAGCTTCCACACCTGTGGAAGGGGATCTGGAGAGGATTTCAGCCCAGGCTGGGGTTGCTAGAGTTTTTACCCCTTAGTTATTCCCTCCCCATTCATGTTCTGGTCCAATAACAGCGGTTCTTTCTTTCAAACTTCCTCTGGATTGATGGATCTTTGGCTCCATTATAGGATTGGCTACTGTTTTATAACTGAGTCACAGAGCCCCCCACCTCCAAGAGCCAGAGGCAGGAAAATAGAAACAAAGGCCCCAACTGGCCTGCTAGAGGTGAAAAAGTAGAAAGAAAGGGCCCTAGCGCCCCAGAGGCAGGAAGACAGAAACAAAGGGCCCTAGCTGCTAGAGGCAAAAGGAGAATTCCCGCACTCTAAACAATGCCCCCAGCTGACTCCAGTAAGTCCTTCTAACAGCACCCCTCAGTACAAACCTAAGATGTTAATTTTACCAAATTGATGATCCTCACCGTCCAATTAAATAAAGTCCTCTTACTAGGATGTGTTTCTAGAATGATTAATCTTTATTTTAATAAACAGTCTAATTTATTTCATAGGCCAGATATAGTATTCCTTTTTCATACGTCTGCCTGGTAAAATAAAATAAGGACCAGCAGCACAAAGTTATTTGAATAAATTTAACTGTTAGAAGAGTGTATAATTAATATTAATAAGACAGTTTCTAAAATATACAGAAATACTGTACCTCCATTCTGATGATGAACCCATTACTAAGTTTTATTTAAGTTTTTGGCATGTTTCAGTTCTAAAATTTTATTTGGTTAATATTTGCCTATTCTATTTAGTTGCTAAGAATTTCCATTTCTTTGCTGAGGCTTTCTAATTGTTGCTTCATTTAATTCAAGCATATTCTTAATTCCCCATTGAAACATTTTTTAAAAACCATGGCTACTTGTGTCAGAGGTACATAAACCAGAGCAACTCCACCATGAATAGGGGCTGGGAAAAAAAAATGAAACCCACTGGGCTGCATTCCCAAATGGCTATGCGTTCTGAGTCACAAGATGAGATATGACATTGACACAAGATACAGGTCATAAACACCTTGCTGATAAAACAGGATGCAGTAAATAAGCCAGCTAAAACCCACCAAGACTAAGATGGCAAGGAGAGAGAACTCTGGTTGTCCACAATGCTACACCCCTACATGCACCATGACAGTTTACGAATGCCATGAAAACATCAAGAAATTACCCTATATTGTCTAAAGAGGGGAGTCATGAATAATCCACTCTTTGTTTAGCATATAATTAAGAAATAAGCATAAAAATGAGCAACCAGCAGCCCTCAGGGCTGCTCTGCCTATGGAGTAGCCATTCTTTATTCCTTTACTATGTTAATAAACTTGCTTTCACTTTACTGTATGGATTTGCCTTGAATTCTTTCTTGTGCAAGATCCAAGAACCCTCTCTGGGGGTCTGGATTGGGATATCTTTTCGGTAGCACTTTGAAATCACTACGAGGTAGTTCTAACATTTCTGCCATCTTGCTGCTGGCAACTATTGACTTTTTAAAGTCAAATCTTTTTTTTGTATCATGAATGATTTTTTGAGACAGGTTCTATTTTAGCTGGTTCAAAGCAAAAGTTCCACCCAACAAAATTAAGCAGGCAAGTGACACTTCAAGTCTATTCAAAGCTGTTGCTTCAAGAGATCAGAACATGGTCTAAATTCAACCATGAAGTGAAGGGCTGGCTGGAGAGTCAAATAACTGGGAAAGGTGGCTGCTTAGTCAATCTGTGTTTGGTAATTGTCCTTACTAAAGGCAAAGTAAACTTTCTGGAATCTCATAAGAATAGACAGTTTTACAATTTAAAGCACCTTGCCTACCAGGCACCTAATTTAGTCCCCTACCCTCTCACAGAGACTGGGACACAATAAGGGAGTCCTAAGTAGTCACTTTTCTAAGTGGTCTTCCTTTTCTCTACTTTTCTGATTCCTCTCTTCCTCCCCTTCATCTTCTTCTTCCTCTTCCTCTTTCTCCTTCTCCTCCTCCTCCTTCTTTTGTTTTCTTTCATATAATGTCCAAGGCTTTTAGTTGGGCTAAAACTAAGGACTACTTACTTAGGAGATGAAATAGGAAAAAGTATGTCTACTACATATTTCTAGAAGGAGAAATTTGATTCATTTTAAAATAGATAGTTATTTTTATCTTTAACTGAACATTTGTTTTTGATGGACAAAGCACTTTTCTTCAATGACCTAATTTGTGCTGCTACTCCTAGAAATATAAACTTTCCATAATTTATTTTTTATGAATATAAAATATTCTTCTTCAATGTATAAAAAAATCCTTTTATATATGCTTCATTTTATGTAAAAACATATTAATCTTGGCAAACTAGGTAACCTTTTATGACAATAGCATGTAAGTTCTTCAATTCAAATTTTCCATAGTTTGTTTTTTTATGAATGTAAAATATTCTTGAATGTATTATAAATCCTTTTATATAGCTCCCATTTTATGTAAAAACATTTTAAGCTTGGCAAAATCCATAACCTTATATGACATAGAGTGTAAGTACCTACATTTAATGTGTCACTTACTGAATCTTTAATATTGTTCAAGTTACTTTATTTCATCAAACTTCAATTTTATTAGACATAAAATTGAAAAAAAATTGAACTTACAAGTTGATGGAAATATTAAATACAGTACTGTTGTGAATGTATGAGCTTATTACAGATCATGCTGAATATATATGGCAATATTGATGTTATTATTATTTAACTTATCTGGTTCTTTCCATTGTGCCTTTCTGTGTTTTTGAACTGGCAGCTTGAACTGAGAGTGGAACAGAAAGTTTCAGCGAAGTTCAAGTGTGTGATATGAATAGCAGAATTAAATGTATATATGATGAATTTAAAAACATTGGCTTTGTGGAGGCAAGTTATTTATAAGGGTAGAAATTTATAATTTATACAGGAAAATTTCAAGAAGAAATCTATCTCAGAGGAAAACACTCCATGGATTGAATGAGCTATCAAAAACATTAGCAGACAGATAAAAAAATGAAAGAAACTGTAAGATGCTGTCCATACTAAAAAACAAAAATTTACTAGTACTTGATATATTACTTTGTTTTATTTATATATATGCACACACATACACATACATACTGTTATATATATATATATATATATACACACACACACACACACACACACATATATATGTAGAGATGTAAACTGAGGATGAATATAATTTATAATATCAAATGATTTATTTGTCTGAGTATCAAATCATAACTTTGTTTGAGTGCCTGTTTTCACAATATAAAAAATAATTTACCTCAAAATTAAAGGCCTTTCTTCTCTTTGCTCAATAAAGTGTCTGACATAAAAGAAGAATTTGATAAATTTTTTGCCTGAATAAAACATAAGCCCTTATGTGACTCTAGTTTTCATTACTTCCCAACTTTCTCTTTCTCTTTTGTTTTATCACTGTGCATTTTATTTCTAATAGTCTGGTGGAGTCCATTCACTACTCCTTTCACATCGCATTATGATCCCACCCTCTAGGGCTTAATATATTACATATTGTGTTAGTTTATTCTCACACTGCTATAAAGAAATACCTGAGACTGTGTAATTAACAAAGAAAACAGGTTTAATTGACTCACAGCTCTGCAGACTGTACAGGAAGCATAATTCTAGCATCTGCTTGGCTTCTGGGAGGCCTCAGGAAACTTACAATCATGGTGGAAGGCAAAAAAGGGAGGTAGGCTTCTTACATCATGGGAGCAGGAGCAGGAGCAAGTGAAAGGAAGGAGATGCTACACACTTTTAAACAACCAAAGACTAGTGTATGAAACTTTTCTTTCCCTCTAATAATGTAACTAAGCTTCATTCTTTGTCTCACCCCAAGTCTACAGGAATGTCCTTCCAGTCTTTGCTCTTCAATCACCTAAAATTCACTGTCCATTATAATCTTTCTAATCCTCTTCTGATCTATGCACATGAATTGGATTCACTGAGGACTTTCTTTGGCACTTAACACTTGTCTTTTCTGATCTATGCACATGAATTGGATTCACTTAGGACTTTCATTAGCACCTAACACCCCTGTCCCTATATTAAGATGTCTTTTACTCCCGTCCTTTGTCTCTTCACTCTATGAACACTATTTTGCGGACTGAGTGAAGCAATTGGGGTAAAAGATAAGAACACACAACTCTTTCATCGCTCCTGGCAAAGCTTTTGGTGACCAGAGGGATCTCCACTGTCATTATTGAAAACACATTTTCATGTTCTTTTTCTCAGTATTGCCAACACAAAGAACTTTGAACATACTTTCTGAAATGCCTCTGAAACTCATACAGATAAAAGTGCTTTCTATTATCAACCAGTTCTTTTCTAGTAGAGACCACCATGCCAGAAGCAGTTACTCTCACAAACTGCTGACACTGTGTATAGTGCTTCTTTTGTCACAGTCAATATGTCAGCTCAAGTTTCCTAACCATTGGTGTTTCCAGGGCCGTTTAGAGTCATTCCTTGAAGTCTCACATCAAAAGAACAAGATGTCAATATGCCTGAATGTATTCATCCAGAAATTCCTTGCCCTATACTCTAAGGAAACGCTGAGAAAAAGATTCCCCCTCTTTAAAAAAAATGTAAACAATCAGACCATATGGTATTAGTTTAAAATTCCATCTTATCTGCATGTGTTACCTGCATTTATACAAAAGATAGATGATGACTTCATCTCACCTACACTGCATATATCTTTATTGGCTGGAACAAGTAATCAAAGGCTGGAAAAAGAGAGAGTGGGAAGCACATATAAAGTTTTAGATTGTTAAATTTAAATTCCTTGCATATACGTGGATAAAGTTAAGACAGTAGAAAGAGACCTCCTTCATAACAATCTCTCTCCCCCACATCCCATATTATTTTAAGCACTTAAGCATGAAAAGTTCTTATTCACGAATTCTATATCTCATCCTCCTTTACTCCTCAAAGTGAGGAAGAGGGTTCTAAGCCAGATAAAAAGATGTGCATCAGTAACATTGCAATTGCAAAATCCAGCATTATCTTTGTTGTCATCATACTACTTGATCTCCCAAAGTCTTTTGTCCTTGAAGATGGTGCCCTTTATTTTGAAAAAGAAACTTAAACATGAAATTATAATCACTATAATAAGTAAACTGAGAGGGTAAAACTTATTCTATTTTATAAATTGTTATATAATAAATGCATTCATTGTACAAAAGGAGTAATGTTATGTCATCTGGGGGTTGTGAACAACAACTGATGCTTATTGATTACCCACAATATGTCCAGAATTATATTGGCACATAACAGGTTGTCTCTAAAGATGACTTCTAAGAATTCCTTCAGTCTTTATATGCACATATCACAATCCCCATCAATAGACAGGGGTGGTGTCTTCCTTTAGAATTTGAGTTGGTCTGCTGAATAGCTTTTTTGCAATAGAATCCAGTAAAGATGAATGCTCTGCCAGTTCTGGAAATAAGTCTCCAGAAGACCGGCAACCTCCACTTTCTCTCTTGGGAGTCTAGCTGCTATGTAAGAAAGTTTAGATTAGATTATTAACAGTGAGAGAATATGTGAAGAAAAGCCCAGCCGGATACCCAACATTCCACCTACCCCAGTTGAAACTCAATATGTAATTAAAGTTGCCTTAGATGATCCATCATCAACTATGCTTCCAAAACAAAGGCAGCAGCAATGGTGATGATCATAGCGAAGGTGAAGTCAAGCAGAAGAACTCTCCATCTTAGTCCTGCCTTCCTACAGAATTGTGGGGATATGTGGTAATTGTTTTTAAGCACTTGTTGGTTATTCAGCAATTGTTAGGCAATAGATAAATGAGATAGATATACCCAGCCTTGGAGTGCTGCATAACATAAACTTAAAATATATGACATTGGCTTGGAACTATGTGGTTGGAAGAGGCTATGTGGGCAAGAAGAGACTGTTGGTAGAGACTGCAAGGCCAGTGAGGCAGCTGCATTAGAAGCTCAAGGAAGAAAACCAGCACTGTGTATTGGCGAATAAACTGGCAAAGCTGCTGACTAAATTAGCATGAAATACAGAAAACAGATCTGACTAAGGAGATATTCAAGATCAAAAGTGCCAATTGACTTTATTTACTGTGTATGATAAAATATAAGAGAAGAGCGATTTGAATAAAAAGGAAATATTCAGTTTTAATACATAATTCAGAGGAAATATATCCATCTATGGACTTGATAGGTTTGAATATATATGTTTTTCTAATCCTCAGCCATAAAGTTGAAATAGCCTCAAGCAAACATCAAATGCAGGGCAAACAAATCCATCAAATTCAGTAAAACATGGCCTCAGGGGCAAGATCAAATAAAGGGTACAGACATAAGACCCCGTTTTTGAACCTCAGAGAGACTTAAAAACTTTTATCTTAAATTCCTTCAGTATAACAAAAAGTGCCTCTAAGAATATTAAGGACAATGATGTTCAGTAAAACCAAGGCTTGCAGCCCCAAATTAAGAAGGGCCAGACTTAAAGATATTTGTTGGTATGACTTTTGCCTAAGGAAATGAATAATTTAATACTAAGTTATTATAGGACTTATACCAGCTTGGACTAGAAGATATTAAGAAAGTTGAAAATGAAATGAAGCTTCTGGCCATGAACTGTCTGGTATCAGAAAGAAAAAGCTACTCAGCAACAAATAAAAGTTGCTTCATATGATAAAGGAATGGTATCTCAGAGAGCAAAGCAAATAGAACCATGGTAGAGCTCCATACAGATTGATGATCGATTCTCACAAGCCCCAACTGGCTTCTATTCAAAGGACATTCCCTCCCTGCAGGAATACTCTGAGAGGAAGAGACAGCTGAATTTCAGAAATGCAATGCAGCAGAGGCTGCAATATGCTGCCTGATTTTCCTCCTCCTCTCATTGAAAGAGAGTCTCTATTGTCCTGCCCCTGTCCTATGAATGATATTAGGTGCAGATGACCAGTCTTTTTAATTCTCAATCTTCAGAAGAACAAGACTAGCACCCAGGAAGCCAGAGCCAAATCCAGACCTGCTGTAGATCACAAGACACTAAACTTCAAGTCTCATGCTCTACTAAGGTGAGTTTTGGAGGTGGCTTACAAGGGGATGAGTAAATTATCCACATGAGAGGGGCATATTTTTTTGTGGAAGATTCTATTGAGATTTTATTCTAGAAATTGGACTCATCCTGTACATGCTTGCCTTCCATCAGTTTTGTGACTTGTTTGTCCAATTAAAATGCACTGGCTACAACATTCTGCCATTTCCATCTCTTGACCTTAAAAAGCATGCATTTTCCATTTTTTGTCCTCTTGTTAGTCAGCCTCATGTATAGAAGTTAAGATTCTCAGCTGGGCTCACTGGCTCATGTCTGTAATCCCAGCATTTTGGGAGGCCAAGTGGGTGGATCACCTGAGGTCAGGAGTTCAGGATTAGCTTGGCCAACATGGTAACATCCCATGTCTACAAAAACACAAAAATTAGCCAGGCATGATGGCGAGTGCCTATAATCCCAGCTACTTGGGAGGCTGATGTGGGAGAATCACTTGAACCCAGGAGGTGGAGGTTGCAGTGAGCTGAGATCACACCATTTCACTCCAGCCTAGGTGACAGAGCAAAACTCTGTCTGAAAACAAACAAACAAAACAAAACAAAACAAAGACTCTCCTTCTACAGAGGACACAAAACCATAGAAGCTTAGTGAGTCTCTACTAATACTTGTAATACCATCAATTGTGCTAGATGTGTGAATGAACCTATGGGCTACCACCCAAATCAGCATACCCCAGACAACACCACTGGAGTAGAGATTATCCATTTCCATGCAGACCAGCCCAAGTTATGTAATCAGATGAACAAATAAATTGTTGTTTTAAATCACTTTACATTGTTGTAAATTTTTTAAAGCTTTGGATTGGTTTGTTACCTAGTAGTTAATAACTGATACAAGGCACTTTATATGTAGTTTCTTCTTTCATTCTTAACAAAATATTCTAAGATAATTTTTCTGACTGCCCAATCACTTTCTCCTGCTAAACTATACCACTGTCCAAATGGGAATATTCATATATTTAGGGTATTGAACCAATGTGAAGATATGGTGCTGGAATTAGCTAACTGATCAGCTCATACTCCACTTGTCTATGAGTGTTTAAACATTCATGGTACCATTCGACCTTTAAGTGCTTAGACAGACATCTATTTGTCTAGGTTAGTTTCAAGGCAGCCTACGTGGAGTCAAGAGGATTAACTATGTGACCTTTGGAGTTTCCTTCCAGCAGCATGATCCTATGATTAATGGTGGCTGACCTGCTTTCATGGCAGCATCTAATGGTGTTAACTCACATATGAAAAATAGAAACCCACAATGCTCTTTTATAACTACCTATACTTAGAAAAGCTAAGAAGCTTAACTCTGCATTTGAAGAATAAAAGAAAACCAAGAAAAACTGGCAAATGAATGGCAAATCAAAATGTAGCAACAGGAAACATTCAAAACTACTAGGTAAGTACTTTATTAATATATCAGAGGCAATCAACACATATATGACCATAAAGTAATCAATTTTCATAGACAAGAAATCATTTTAAAGTTAGATTATGGACATGCTAGGTAGAAAAACTTTACTTACAGTACTTAGCACTACATGTCTAAAACTCTGCTAAACACTCTTGATATTTTCACATAAACAAAACACAATTTTTGTTTAGAAATATGTCTTATTACCTAGACTTTATAAATCATTCAAAAAAGTTTATTCGCTAATTTTTTAATAAAATGTGTCTTAGCAAAAACTTCAAATACCACAAGTTTAGCTTACTGCCTTCATCTTGAGCATTTAATATCTAGAGAGTGACATAGGAATATAATTACAATAATATAAGAGCAACAGCATTGCTTTTACTTTACTTGTATTGTGTTTTCTACATTTTCAAGAAATTCACATTTTATTATCACCACTGCCAGTGAGATAAAAAGTAAAAAACTAAAGTTTTTTAAAGTATGAGAAAAAAGACATACAAAATTATTTTACCCTTTTCAGTGCCATAGAGCTAGTTATTGACAACCAAGGTTTTTAGAAAATTTATTTTCAGTATTATAAATTCTCAAGATCTTATAGTTGTGAATGAAATATATCTTTAGTCTAATAAATAAGACATTTATATTTATATTTATTTATTCATAAAATAGACATCTAAATTTTCTGTTCTGCTTGTAGTTTGCCCAAATAAATAAGCTACTGTAAAATCACTGGTAGTCTGATAATTAAAAATCACTTATTCTGATTTACCTCTTTGTTATTAATTAATGAAAAAAGATGGAAGGTGTATTAGTTTGTTCTCACATTGCTAATAAAGACATACCCAAGACTTGGTAAAGGATGGAGGTTTAATGGACTCACAGTTCCACATAGTTAGGGAGGTCTCACAATCATAGTGGAGGGCAAAGGAGAAGAAAAGGCATGTCTTACATGGCAGCAGGCAAGAGAACTTGTGCAGGGGACTTCCCATTTATAAAACCATCAGATCTTGTGAGGCTTATTGACTACCACCAAAACAGGATGGAGCAAATTGCTCCCATGATTCAATTACCTCCACCTGGCCCCACCCTTGATGTGTGGGAATTATTACCAATTCAAGGTGAGATTTGGGTGAGGAGACAGCCAAACCATATAAGAAGGTTCAAAGCAATCCTAATTGATTCAAGCATAAATATGTTGACTTTAGAAGATAGGATGTAAATTACACTGCTGGAGAAATTGTCCAGTCATGTTTGGAAAAGACAGGATATACAACTGCTTCAGGAATCTTAGTAGTGGAGACTAGTGTAGCTTATTCTATATGCTACAAAATACCCATCTTCAGCTGACTTCTGGCCCTGGATAAATATCTAAAGATTAACATTTCCAGGAGAGAGAGAATTCCAGGGGGAGATATAGACATATAGAGACAGAGAGAGAGAGAGAGAGAGAGACTGACTCATGGGTATAAGAACTACCAGTATTAAAAGGAATAAGCTTGGAAAATTTCCCAGAGAAGAGAGAGAGAGAACAGAGAGAGAGACAGGGAGAGACAGAGACAGAGACTGACTCATGAGTATAAGAACTACCAGAAAAGAATAAACTTGGAAAATTCCCCAGAGAACGTGATACTGAGCAGATGAAAGCAGTGGCAGACCATACCTCGACATAAAATTAGAAAAATTGTTTCTAAGGAAACAAAGCATTTTGGTGCAAGTTTAATTCACAATTGGTAATAGATCTGGGACTGGTATCTATATCTTAACTTTGTTTTCACATGTCACTGTAGAATTTTAAATGCACCTTTAATGAAAGTGGCATTTTTATAATGTTCAAATAATGTGTAAATATGTATAAAACCATCAAAACGAGGCTACATGATTTCTTTAGCAGTAGACATTTCATAAACGTGTTTAGACTGTAGTACTTTCTTAAAAGAGGATGTGAAATTCATGCATGATGAGCTCGCCTAAAAAAATACAGCGGAGTTTACTAGTTATCCAAAAGTTATTTGCTGTCTTTTGTAGAACTTGACAAATCTGTCTACAAGTTCAAATAATGCTGGGCAAAATTAGTTGCAGAGAAAACAACCAAAAATCTGTCTCTTTGAAATTCAATTAAATTTCTTTAAATCCTTTAAAAGTGTACCTAATTGCTCTTACTTCTCTATTTCCCAATGTTCTGACTTTCTGGATATGACTTTAAGAGTCTCCAGCTCTCTCAGTTACATCTGATTTTGTTTTACAGATACTTAATTTAATTTTCAGACAAAAGAGGATTGAGTGAGAAGTAGGATAGTACAGTGGTCAAGAGTGTGAAGCTGTAGTCAGTCTGCTTACATTCAAATCCTGGCCCCGATGAACTTTATCTTGGGCAGGTCACTTAGTCTTATCTGCTAATAGGGACAGTTACAGTTATTGTGAAGGATTATCATGAAGATTACATTTGTTATTATATGTGAAATTGTTAGAACAGTAACTAGCACATATGTAAACATGTCCTTTTCTCATCTTAACTAAACACAGTGTATAATGATTAACCCAGTGGGTGTCTGCTGACTGATTGTCTAGTTAGGGAGCCACTGGGTCCATTTGATGATATGGTGAATGTGAATACAATTATTAGCAGTGGAAAAGATCTGAGTTACTCTGAACTACCAGCAGGGAATCCATAGGCATCTGCAGCAACTTCAGCCCTTGCCTACTCAGCAGAAAGAATTCAACTGAGGGGCATAAAGCCAAAAAAGAGACCGAGGCAAATTCCAGGGCAGGAGTGGAAGTTTACTTAAAAGGCTTTAGAATAGGAAGAAAGGAAACTTCGCTCGGAAGAGATACAAAGAACAGGTGAAGGTTAAAGTAAGAGATGGTCAAGTGTCTGTTTATCCATGATTCTGAGACTTTTCTAGGCTTGCCTCTTTCCTCTGATTATTCCCTTAGGGTGGGCTTCCCACTCACACAGTGTGTTCCTTACACTTTGGAATTGAGCGCTGCAGTATGTTTAGGGAGATATATCCAAGCCCATCTGAGGCTTTCTTCCCTTTTCCAGTGGCATGTACCTAGAAGATCGTACATTGCCATTTTTATCTCTTAATGTCCATGTTGAGGAAGTTGCTTCTGCCTGGGACCTACATTCAATTAACATTTTAGTGTTAACAGCTGTGGATCATCAGGAACTGGCCTCTTTCTGGTGCCACTGCCAATTTATCACTTTTGGAGAGACAACACAATAAATTGAGGAATCTATCACCCAACATTTCTAGTAGGTGGTCAGGAGAGAGCCCTCTCTTGCTCCACTCATGCCTATCTATCAGCCTATAACAACATGAATATACAATATCCCATTTAATTTGATACTTCAGAAAATTTGAAGTCACCATTTTATTTCCAAACAATCATGATCAATCACATATTGACTATTAATCTAGTATACTAGGTAACCTGAAATATTTTCTCAATGTTTTATTCTCTCAATCTTTCTTCTTTTAAACTTGCTAATATCCAAACTAACATACTTTTTAAAAATAGCTGCCCTTTGTAGTTCTGTGAAGGCATGGATTACTAAATAATTAGATTTTTCTGATATACATTTTAATCCCATCAGAGAAAAATAGTTATTATTTGAAGATCTTTGTTTTATTTATCACATAATGCCATAAAATTCTGTATATTTATCTCTGAGGATATTTAATAATAAACCAAAAGATAAATAAGCATTATGAATTTTGTTAATGAAAAGTAGATCTGTAATCTTGTGTGGTATGACTTATTTAGTTATTCTTTTTCTTATCTAACAAATATTTATTGAGTATTGCTAGAGGATGGTGACTCTGGAGGTAGAAAATTAACCACATAGACACATTTCTGTTTTTAGGCAACATCTGTTTATGGAAAAAGTCAGAAAATAAGCAAATACATAAATATGATTTTAAATAATGAGAAGTCCTAGGAAGAATATGTAATAGTGTAATGTGATAAAGGGTGGCTGGAAGTGCTCAAGGAACCCTTCCTTGAGCAGCTCATATTTCGGCTTAGATGTCAATGATAGGAATTCAGACCTATGAGGTTCTGAGGAAGAAGCAAGTGCCAAGGCCTCAAAGCAGAGTTGAACTTTACATATGTAAGTTGAAATTTACATATGGCAGCTGAAGCGTAGTATTGTGGGGAGAGCAGTAAGGAATGAGGCAGGAGCTTCATCATGTAGGATTGTATGATATTTAGGAACAAATGTGTATTTTATTCTATGTATAATGATAATTTATTGAAGAGTTTTAAGTAGAAGAACAATATTACTTGATTCATATTTACGAAAAAACTATGTTGGCTTTTATAATAACTGAATTTTATGGCGGTATTATGATCCTCTTTCAGTTACAAAATGGTTACATTGAGAAACTTTTCTGACCCCAAATGATTTTATCAAACCTGAAAATTTGATTTCTCCTAAATATGAGGAATATATGTCCTGGATCCATATTCTCTCTCCTTTTTAGGATTTCCAAACTTGACCTCGTAAACTTTTTACTAAGTAAAATTGGTCACTTCTTTTTGATACTGTTCAATAAGGAAATGTTTTATGTAGGAGGTAATGTTTTCAGAAATATATAGTAATATAATGTATTTGTAAAGAATATTAATTTTTAAAGCATTATCTTTAACTATGACATCAAGACATCAAGTCAGAATCACTGAAAGGAAAACACATCAAATTATTACTTCTATACCAACGAAATCTTCAGTGTATTAGAAAATATTAGTCTGTTTATGAATAAGTTATCACACATTGGAAGTGTGCAGGTAGAACCTACACAAATTGCTTTGACACTGAGAGGGTTAAGACATAACTTTTTTTCACAGTGGTTGGGAGGCAAGAAGTGGCAGGCCATAAGAAACTATGTGAAGAAATATTTAAAGTAAAATACGACACATATAATCAAGGAACACAAACATTTTGGTTTAGAATATCTAATAGACGTGTCAACATATAATGAAAACAACATATTTGGAATTAATAATCTAATTTTTGTTTGTTTTCGATCAATTGTCACTGATTTTAAAAGTTATTTTGTCTCTCAAGCTTCCTTATTAAACTTAGCAACTGGCCAAGAAAAATCTCAGGCATAAAGATATATAATTTTTAAATTTTATAACTTGTCACAGAATAAATATGCATTTTTTTCAAGGAATTCTTAAGGCGGTATTCAAGCCAGAGTGACCATTTCAAAATGCATATCTTATCAGTGAAGTCTTGAACTTCAAATATTTTGATCCTGTCTTCTTTTATTTAACACAAGGAGGACATGGCAATACTTGGTATAGTCCAACCTACTTTGGTAGCCATGTCTCAAACCATTCTACTTTAACTTTCTGTAATTCAGACAAAATGGATTTAATCTCTCATATTTAAAGTAGGTTGTTCTCAAATGCTATTACTGGGATACATGTTTTCCTCTTTTTCTTTTTAACTCCTACGGATCTTTTAATCTTTTGCATACAGTTATATTAAAATACACTTTTGATGAGGCATGGTAGCTCATGCTTATTTTCCCAATGATTCAAAATTCAGAGGTGAGATGATCACTGAAGTCCAGGAGTTCAAAATCAGCCGGGGCAACATAATGAGAACCTGTCTCTACAAAAATGAATAAATAAATAATAAAAATAAATAATAAAATAAAATAAGAAATGGCCAGGTGTGGTGGCTCACACCTATAATCCCAGCACTCTGAGAGGACGAGGTAGGAGGATCACCTCAGGTCAGGAGTTCAAGACTAGCCTGGCCAACATGGTAAAACACCATCTCTACTAAAAATACAAAAATTAGCCCGGCATGGTGGTGGGTGCCTGTAATTCTAGCTACTCAGGATGCTGAGGCAGGAGAATCACTTGAATCTGAGAGGCAGAGGTTGCAGTGAACCAAGATTGTATCACTGCACTCCAGCCTGGGCAACAGAGTGAGACTCTGTCTCAAAAAAAAAAAAAAAAAAAGCCAGGTACATTTGTGCATGCTTCTAGTTCTAGCTACTGGGGAGGATGAAGTGGGAGGACAGATTGAGCAGGAGCTTCAGGCTGCAGTCAGCAGTGATCAGGCCATTACACTTTGGACTGGGCAACAGAGTAAGACCCTGTCTCAAACTAAATCTAAACAAAGATATCCACTTTAATAAGCTTCATAGCATCAAGTCACATTCATACATACCACCTATCATAGTGTCTATTTTTCAAATATTTTTATGGAATTAATATCTATGTATTCTACTAAATTGAGGATCCATGACCTTATTTGCTCTATGTGATATTTCAGCACCTTAGTTGGGCCTAGTAAGTATGGAATGTATGAGTCACTGAGTATAAAAATTAATGCTGACAATGAAAAGAATCGATATGAAGTACGTTTATGATAGCATATTCTCTGACTTACCAATTCTCTACAGTTGCCTGATAATACTAATGATTTTTCTATAGCTTTTCTCCAATAAATAATTTAGTCACAAGAAAGAATTTGGGACTGCCGTCAGATATTACATTATTATAAGAATTATCATCAATATCATTTTCTTTATCACTATCATCATTGTGATCATTGATGTCAGAATTACAAAGACATCTCTGGTCCATAATTTTGCTGCATGGAAATTTAAAATACAGACACTGATAGAGTTAAGCATATTTTTTCACGTACAAAGAGGATTAATGAAGAGACGACAGGGAAAAAAGTGGAAATCTATAGAATTTATTCATGTTTTGAAGTATAATGTGAAAATTTAGCTTTGAAAGAAAGCAATAAAATTTGCATTTTCTAATTTATACCTAGTTCGTCACCCGCTGGGCCAGGACAAGGAACAGATGCTGTCAATACAAATTGCTTCACTTAGAATTTAACATATTATCACCACAGAATGCTATTTTTTCAGTCTGAACTTGTATCCTAGGTATATGAAATATTATGTGTTCATAGAACTTTTTTCCAAATTGAATATAAATGTACACCAGATCTCTGATGGATGATTATGGAATTCATTTCCTTTGTAGGAAAAAGAATTAGTATTTCTCTTTTGCAAAATGCAGCAACTGTTCAAAATTTTACCTAAGATAGGCAAACTTGTGATTTATAATGTATATATGTTTGTGTGTAATATTAAATTACAGTAGATTAGGCAGAGTAATGTGCATGCATTTTACACAGCATTTAATTGATATTCAAAATATTTGTTAGATGAATGAATGAATGCACTCTGAAAGCAATAGTCTACTTCAGCAGTTTTTGTTAGCAATTAAGAGATTGTTCTCCCTAAAGACATTATATCTAATGTGTATTTAAAAAATGTGTTTTATCCAAAATAGCATGACACATTTTTTCAAATGAAAAGGGTCATATGTGTACAAATACTTTTTTATTAGCTTTCTAAATATAATTCTGCAGAGTATTTAATTGCTTCAATCTTGTATTCAAAACATGAATGAAACATTCTAATTTGACATCCAATTTTTCAAAATAACTGATAGGTAATTTGAAGTAAATCAATAGCTCTCTAAGCTTTGAGTCACTTTCTACCAATATTAATTTTCTTAAAATTATATATTTTTAAAAATTAATGGACAGGTAAACATGGAGCTAAAATCTTCTCTTTGGATTTGCAGGCAATTATTTTGACTTGCATCATGAGAAGATAGAACACTTTCACACATGAAAATGATTAAGTTTGAAGCAATGGAACTTTATGATGTGTACATGAAAAATAAATGCTCTAGTTCCTCAGAGAACAAAACATTTTCTCTGCTCCTGGAGTTTTTCTTTCTAACTTAAGGTTGCTGGCATTTAACTATCTCATTTAGTCACTTACAGATGGGATTCTCGGATAAATCTAAGATTCACTCATGTCTTAACAAATACAGTTAGGTACATTATGGATGAGTGCACATGTTAGAACCTAATATAATTTTACTTGGAACTTATATTAGAGTCACTCAGTTTTGGATACCAAAGGTAAATCTTTTAATTCATGTCTCTGCATTTCCCCATATAATTTGTCCCTCTATATATGACTAGCATAGAAGACGAAGCTGAAAATTCACTATTTCAAGATATTTTTAGAAGATATCTGGTCTACTTTTTTGAGGTATAACATTTTTCTAAGGTTTGTAAAATACTGACAATTTATAAAACTATGTTAACTTGGTAAGTCAAAATTAAATCCAGACTTTGACTCTCTCTAGAAATTGCAGTCTTTCATTAGGAACAATACTCTAGATCAACCTTTATAAACATTAGAGGTGAGATTTAAATCTAATTTCTCAAATTCTTTTCATTTACCATGCAGTTGTTATGCATAAAATGTTATGAATGAATGCAGTTGGTTATAAAGGCCAAAAATTTTCCTAACACGAAGCCAGTATCAGAACGAATTTACCATTGACAATTTGTTTTGGTCACTCATAAATTAAATCTCCTTCCATAATTTTAGAAATTCCCAGGCATGTGAGACAGAGTCCCACTCTCATGCTGGAAGCTGTAAAGCTGAATATTTTTCCTACAAGCTCCCCTTCACTTAAAATATATAAACACAACTTTGATTCGACCAATGAGATATACCCAGTCCAGACTGGGAAGTATAAGCCAGAGATTCAGAAAAGCAGAAAAAATGTGCATAACATTCTGGCAACGATGAGAGAGTCATTACTAATTACATTTATTTTTTTCAGAGGCAGTGACATAAGAACATAGTGAAAAGTTTCTCTGACACTGATAGAAAACGTAGAAAAGCAAGCAAACACAACTATGACAAAATCAAAACCAGGAGAAACAAAATATTGTATAAAAATGAAATGTTTTTTGTTCATTATGTGGTATGACTGTGAATAGTAACTATGTAGTCCTAAAAAATGCATTACCCCAAAATAAGGACTTAAGTAATAATTGTGATGTCACTATATTACAAGGATGAGGAAAGGAAGTGTTCATGAAAGGGAAGAATGTAAGAAACATAGAGTTGTATTTTATCTTCCAAATTTGGAAGTCAGTATATGAACTAGTCAGGGTTCTCCAGATAAACAGAATGATAGATATATTTTAAGATTTGGTTTACTGATTTTGGAGGGTTGGCAAGACCAAAATCTACAGGTTAGGCCATCAGGTTGGAGACCTCGGGAAAAACTGCAATTCAAGCTCAAAGGCAATTCTTCTTCCTTGGGTGAATCAGTCTTTTTACTAAGGCCTTCAACTGACTGAATGAAGCCCTCCCATAACAGGAAAGGTAATGTGCTTTATTCAAAGTCTACTGACTTAAATGCTAATCTCATCTAACACATACTGTAACAGAAACATTTAGAATAAAGTTTAACCAAATAGTCTGGTACCCTTCTCTAGCCAAGTTGATACATAAAGTTAGCCATCATGATATATAATATCTAAACCTCAAAAAAATTGAGAACTAGTGTGGGAAAATGAGGGAGGAGATGAGAAATGGTGGTATGTAAGGTTGTTCTGTACCCATTATACGGCTGATCATTTTTATTGTTTAATGATTTAAATTATGTACAAAGATTATTTAGATTAAAAATTGCAAGATGAAATTTTAGTAAAATATAAAAACTCATATGGTCATTCTGAATATTTCAGATGTGTATTTTTGTCTTATCTTTCATTTCCTCCTAGAGCAATTAAGTAACAATGAGAGAGAACTTATAAAATCATTCATCTATTTAGGAAAATTGGAAACCAGTAAAAACGTGGCATCCACACATTTACAGAAAGGTTTGGCTAATGAAAGCATCAATAAATAATTCTAGGATTGTAAAAATGAATATATATTTCTAATTTTTTATCTTAACAAATAATGCAGAAATGTATGTGGCATAATGTGATGTTTTAATATATGTTTATATTGTGGCATGATCAAATCAAACTAACATGTCTATCACCTACTTACTTATCACTGTTTTTGTGGTGAGAACATTTAAAATCTACTGTTTTAGCAATTTAAAATACAATATATTATAATTAACTACAGTTCTCAGGCTGTGCAACACATCTTTAAAATTTACACAACTTGTCTAACTGAAACTTTGTACCCACTGGACATTTCCCCCAATCAATAATAATTTTTGACTCCCCCTCAAAGCTACATTCCAAATCTCCTCCAATTATTATAACCACCACAATTGTTTTGCTTCAGTTAGAGATGATGAAGGCTTGACTTTGTTCTCTGGACACATCTAATTTTAAGAGTTACTGGATTTGCCAACATAATGATAATCGTTGGGTGTATCACATAGGATGAAAATTATTTCTTTTGCCTAATAGTCTAATATTTTCATAGCATCATTCAAAGGCATTTATGAAAAAGTTAAATTAGGGATTCATTAGACAGTTAGATAATAGATAAATAGAACATAGATAGAGAATAGAATTTTATTCTAGAGCCCTACTACATTCTCTAAAATTCTCTCTACTATGTGATTGCTATATTATTTCCAAAATGATTTGCTAAAATCCGTATCAGTTTCTCATAGTCCTATCATTTGCCTGAAATTGCCCCAATTTACCTTACTTTACATCATCTTCCTCAAACAGTGAATAACGATCCCTTCAAGTCTCATTTCTTCCTCTTTTTTCAATATTCTTTAAAATATAAATTACTACTTCCTTTGATGAATAAGTTTATTTTAGGAGATGAATATATTTTCCATTATCAATTTTGGCTCTGTGTTTTGAAAGTAAATGTTCCTAGCTTTATATGTCATTTATTGCACCATTTTGTAAATTGCATATTTTTATGCAATATTAAAATTTGCTTTACATAAAGTAACTACTTCATAACAAAATGCTGATTGTTTGTTAATCAGGTAGTAGATTTTAATCATTATCTATTTTGATACTCGAGTATTGAATTCACATATAGTCATTTTTGTACATGCTTTTCAGTTACTTTTTATCAGTTTGGGATTTTTAAGTTGATGTATAATATATAATAAATTTTTTATTTAAGATAAAAAATTCCACAGGTTAGCAATTTTGCACAGAATTATTGATTTAATGTAATACATTTACATAAAAATTAAATGTTCTTGGTACAGGTCAGCAACAGCTTCTTTTGCAAGATGATATTCAATCATATAGCCATGAAAGTCTAGGGTATCTGGAAGTAAAGCTAACATAAAACATGCAAGATCTTTATCAATAAAATTATGTAAAACATTTTGATGATAATAATAAGAAGCTGAACAAGTTAGATATATGTTCATAAATGGGAAAATTAATATAATAAAATGTATTTTCCCAAATATACCTTTAAACACAATATACCTCAATCTAACTTCAAAAGAATTTTTTTTTCTGAAACATGAAAATCTGGCTCTAAAACATTGTGAAACATAAAAGGTCTAGGTAATAAACATAGTTTTGAAATGAGATTGCTGTACTTACTTAAAAAAATATTGATTTTATTTTAAATCTACCATAATTAAGCCAACATAATGTTGGTATGAAAAGAAAAATAATATTCATTTTATTTTAAATCTATCATAATTATGCCAACATAATATTGGTGTGAAAACAGAAAACTAGTCCATATGGATAGAAAATAGGCCATATGGATGGAAAATTCAGGAACAAACCCGCCATATTGAAATTAGATATATAATGTCAATATGGTACGTTATATATAAATATAATACATATTTATATGTTTGTATTTACTATATGCTATATGTATATACAGTGTTCATACATATATACACATACATATGTCACAATCCACACATAAAAGAATAATCTAGGTTATTATATGCCTAAATAAAAAGTAAATATACTTTAAAATTTATAGATAAATATATCTCATATTTTTTGAAGAGCATTCAGCGGATATATATATATATCTCCAGAAGCAAAAATTACTAAAAAATGCCATTGCATTAAAGTTATATATCATATTTCTAATGCAAAAATTACCTAAATATACATATATAGAAGGCTTATAAATATGTAATAAAATGATAACTCACCTGAAATGGACAAAGGATGTGATTATGTATTCACAAAAAAGTAAGCAAGGTAGAGAATAAAAATTTTTTTAAATGATTAACCACACTAATAATCACAGGGAGAAAATTAAGAGCAAATGGAATATTACTTCACATTTATCATTTCAGAACAAATTAAGAGTCTGAAAATATAAAATGTTGACACAGAAGTAAATTAATAAATCTCACATTTTAGATATACTTGCTAGGTACTGCTATGAATACTGTTCATGTGTCACTGTTATTTCTTTAAAAAATTATAATCTTGTACTATTATTTTCCACATTATAGAAATAAGGTAAATGAAGCAAATAGAAATTAATAACCTCCAGGTCAAACAGCTGATGCCTGTAATCCCAACACTTTGGGAGGCTGAGGTGGGTGGATCACCTGAGGTCAGGAGTTCGAGACCACCATGTCCAACATGGCCAAACCCTGTCTGTACTAAAAATACAAAAATTAACAAGGCATGGTGGCACATGTCTGTAATCCCAGCTATTCAGAGGTTGAGGCAGGAGAATCACTTCCACCTGGGAGGTGGAGGTTTCAGTGAGCAGAGATTGAGCCATTGCACTTCAGCCTGGGCAATAGAGCAAGACTCAGGCTCAAAAAAAAAAAACGACCAATAAAGTCTAGGCCATCTCACTCTAGCACCCATCTGCTTAACCACTATGCTGTTACGGTTGTTTTTCAGAAATCTCACCCAAGAAGCTCCATTCACATTTAATTGGTCATGCTTAACTGAAGGACAGACTAAGAAATGTAGTCTCCGAACGGGCACACTTCCATAAGAATTAAGTTAGTGTTATACAGAAAAATGGATGGTGGTTATTAGATAGCAAATGTGTATATCCTATGCCTCTTCCATTTCTAGGTATAGAACCTTGAGAAACTTTCACAGTATACAAGACAGGAAAACATGTGCATCATACTGTTTGCACTAGGAAGTAAATTGGGACTAGTCAGCATGCATCAATAGGATGTATATATTATTACTGTTGTATAATCATGGTTAAAAAATGAGTGAGGCAGACATACATATATCTTCAGGGAAGTCATGAATTAATAAATTTGAGAAACAAAATAAAAATTCAGAATAATACATTCAATTTGTTACAACTTATTTTGAGTTTATGAACATACCTAACATGGGGGTCCATATGCCTTAAAATTGGAAACATCTGTATAATAATTATACATGTCAATATTAACAACAGGATGCAAGAAATGATGGGAAAATGAATATTCTAAGCAATAATTCAACAATATTTTTCATGTTTTATTTCTTTAAAATTATGGCAACAAATAGGTCAAAGTATTAAACTGTGTTAGAGTTGAGTAGGTTGTTCATAAAGTTGTCTGTTAATCACCTTAATCTTCTATATTTTAAAAATATTGATGAGAAAGTATAATCTAGTCCATCAAAAAATGACAATAATAATAAACATGCAGACTGAACATTCTGATTCAGTTTGGTTGCTCCCAAGTGAGCACCAATTTACATTTGCAAAGCTCTTCTTTACATGGATCCTACTGAAGGGCAAAGACCATCAGTTCTTCGGGTACCCTGAAAACTGTACCCACTTCTTTCCAGTTTCCCTACAGCTATGGCAAAATTATGGGGCTTATAATAGACTTTGACTCTGGGATGGTGATTCAAGAGAAAGAAAGGGTGAGAAGCTGTCTCTTCCCTATTGTGAGGATAGTAACCACAACAGCAAGGTCGCATCTTGAAGCAGAAGTAGAGACAGAACCAAACTCCAGCCTGCTGGCAGGCATACCTGTTTCCGGTCTAGGCTAGTTGTGAACTGTAGTTTGGGGACTTGTTGCTGAAAGCTTTGCCTTGAGCCTAACTGCCAAGCTGTCTTACACATTTTCAAAACAACCCAGTATCTATTTAATCTCTGTTTCTGTTTATATACCAGGTTCAACTTTCGTGGAGAAGAAATGAAATGGAAATATGGTTACTGCCAAAGAAATAATAATAGAATATACAGGAAACAGCTTGAAACGGAATAGGTACGTAAAACACTAATGTAGCAGAAATACAGTTGAAAATGACGTGCAAAAACAAACATAGAAGACAACTATAGAGAATCATTTTGGAGCTCGTATGTATACTTTTACAGGTGTAGTGCAGCATATAATGAAGCAAAGCAGGGATTTTGAAAAATATCATCTTTATAAAGTTTATGGAAAAATGGAACTAAAAGATAAAAATAAAAAAATACAAACTATTTCTCAACGTAAGGTCCATCAAGATCAATACACTTTTGCAAACTATGACACCACCATTTAGTTAATTGCTTAAGAACTAAAAGTCCTGGGAATTAAATCATGTCAATGCAATCGTTTTTACATCATTAACTGGAGAATAGTGGGTGCCCTTTATAGATTTTTTTTAAGATTAGGAAACAAACAAAAAGTCAGAAGGAAGCTAATTCAGGATGGTAAGGTGTACGCCTTCCACTTTATCATTAAAAGTCTCATAAATTTGCTCTTCTTTGATGATAGGAATGAGCAGAATCATTATCCTCAAGGAGAAAGACTCTGATCAAGCTTTTCCGGGCATCATGTTCTTAACATGAGCTATCTATCTGTAAACTACAGATTTCTTTGGGAGGCATTTTCCCCATAAACCTCTCTCTCTCTCTCTTTCTCTTTCTCTCTCTCTCTTTCTCTCTCTCTCTCTCTCTTTCACACAGGAAGTCACTATTTTATTAATCCTAATTAGGTATTTTAATTTCAGATATACATCACATGAAACATTTATCATTTCTTTTTAAAAAGAGCATTTCAAAGTATCAATAATTTCACCATTGTTTCACTCAACCTTCATCATAAATTTGATGTTTGTTCCTGCTTCAATTCTAGCAGAATGTATGTTTCTCTGATAGGGTCTGTTTTCTTAACCTTCTTAGAACCACAGACTAGATCTTTTTCAGACATAATATAACTTAGTATAAATTTGTTTTGGTTCAAAAATATTTTGAAATCTTTTTTTTTCATAACATATTGGTTTCATGAACTTTTTGAAGACCCCCTGTATAGACTTCAAATCTTTCTAAAGTCAAGAGGATATTCACACACTTTACAAAAATAGCCAATACATTATTAAAAAGACAATAGATCTTATTAATGAATGGCATAATTACAAATTAAAATCTGTATTGGATTCATACAAGTATACTATTTATTCCCTTCACTTTCAAGGGAATATTCCAATGCATAGTGGAGTATATGTGTGTGTGTGTGTGTGTGTGTGTGTGTGTGTGTGTGTAGGTGGGCGTGTGTGTGTATATATGTGTGTGTGTGCATTTTCTCTATTGCCTTACAATGCATCAGGTTATTGTCACTATTTGATCAAGACCCTGTTTAGTTGTTCATTTTAAACAGCTAAAAATATTTGCAAAAATAATTGCAATTTCTTTCTTTGTGTCCACATATAATATGTAAAATTTTCACTTGATTAAGGCATCCCTCTTTATGACAGTTTCTATTAATCTTAGAGTAATTGAAAGCATTTTGTGTTTGTCGTATCTTTTTATATGTTTGTAATGTATTTTTTTATTTCCAGTTATTATGAGTAAATAAATGATTAAAAAGTTGTGGAAAATCCTCCACTAGCATAATTTTCCACTAGATACTAAATTTTTCTGAATTTTAGATTTATCAAGTTTAAGCATTGATGAGAGTAACTAAAATGTTTCTCCTAATATTAACATTCTGTTTCTAAGTTTACAGATTTATTTTTGTGGGGGGCAAGATGGTTCTGAAAGAAACATTTCTATCACTTTAAATCTAATGAAATTTCCCATTTCTGAGATTTAAAAGAATCATTCAAGAAGCACCAAAGAGTCATAAAATTAGGGGCATTCTATAATTTATTATGGAATAAGTTGACAACCGAGAATTGGCATTTTGTAACTGTTACTCTCTCCAGATATTATTTTTTTCTCATAAATATGCTTAGGAAATATTTTGTGAATATAATTTAAAAAGACATATGGAGAGAATTACTCATTTATGTGCTTTCTATATGTGGATTTTTTGTTGGCAACTCAGGCTTAATTTAATTCTACTAGGTGTCTACTTTACAGAAATGCAAAACAACATCTTTACCAGGAAGTTTCAATCAACAGTTCTATTTAGCCTTTTGTAATATAAAAACATTACATTCAATGTGGACAAAAACTGTACAATTATATTATAGTCTACTTTCCCATCTGTTACTGAATATAAAGTTACTTTAAGTTTTTGTTGTGTGAGAAGAGTTAGCTAAGTTTTATTAAGCACCTGTGATTTTCCAGGGACCATTTCAAGGGCATGATACGCATTATTTTATTTTTCCTCTTTGACATGTCTATGTGGTACATATTATAACTATTTTAAAGATGAGAAAACTGAGGTTTTGAGTGAAGCATCAAGTGGAGTTTGGAACAGATTTGCAAGGTGACTTTATGCTATTATTTATTCTTAATAACAATCTTTTTTAGTTAGAGATTGCTTTTTTCTTGTTAGATATTAAAATACTGATATTTATAGAGGTTACCAAACTTGCAGATGGCAGAACGTGGAAAGCTAATTCTGTTTATAGCTAAACAGAATGGCTCATTTTCACTCTACTATGATTTAGAATTATTAACTTTATTTCCTTCCTTCATGCATGTCTTATTTTTTATAAAACTGGTGAATAGGAGACGTGAGCTTACTCCATTATAGACATGTGTGTTTATATGTATGTGTACATGTATTTATTTCTTAAAATAATTGGAGGAATTTAGTTGTCTGAAGTGTAAGTCTCCTGCAATCAAAGGGCATAAACCATATACAGGGAAAATATTTAAGCACTTACAGAAAATAGAGAGTATGACAATATCACAAATGAGAAACTTAGAACATATGGTTTACCATAATTCTGTATAAACTATATGACTATCAGAATCTATAGACTGTCAAAACCTAAGTATTTAGAGTAGTTCATTATAGATACACATCTAAGGCAGCTAGAGACTAGTCAACATTCTTCAGTGAATTAGAGAACATTTAAACTCTTTCTAAAAAGCTAAACAGGATCAAGGATGAGAATAGAGTTTAACATCAGCTTAGTAACTGTATACTACTATTTGTTACAAAAATAACTTGATATAGGACAGAAGCCATATTAGAAGTCACAGAATTAATTATATTAGTCTGGGATCAGTGAGAGAGGAAAATTGAGAAGCAAGAAAAGCGTAAGAATCTGTGACTTGAAGAATCCAGGAGAGACAGGAAAAGAACAGAAACCAATATCACACCCTAGGAGATTCAGAATCAAGCAATCCAAATTCCTGCTTCACAGTGAGAAGGGTGGTAGATAAGAAATTAAGATCAGATTGTTGGTTTCCCTAAGTACTAGAGACGATGACTTATATAAGTAAGCTAGGATTCATTAAAGAATTTGTTTTTAATTTAGGGATGTCATCTTTAATGAGAAATTTTCAGGATTTTATTGAAGTTAGTTTATTTTTTAAATTATTTATTTACTAGTTTTCATTCTGTAATTTCAAAATTGCCAGAAGAGAAAATCATGGCAGTGGGCATATGATCATCTCAGAAAAAAAGAAAAACATTAATGGTCTCTCCTTTCTTCTGGAGCTATATAATAGGAAGTAACTACTTTCCAGGAATTGGAGATATTTCCAGGAATTTTATAGATAAATATTATATTTATCTATATACATATAGATAAATTCCTTTCCTGGTACCTCTCAGGGGTAACCAGAGTTTAAAACCCATATGCATAGGCTGAGTAATCCAGCCTGCAAGTGTGTGGGGGTGCATTCTCATAAGAATTATTATAAAACCATTCAAATTAAATCCTTTAAGAAAGAATATTCTTTTCAATTCTTATTAGCCCCTCCCTTATTATCTATCTCTGTCTCTGTATCTATCAGTCTCTCTTTCTCAGTATATACTTATATACCGAGTATAAATATATACTCAATTTTCCTGTAGTACAATATAAATACAGTCACATATTTCTTAACAATGGAGATACATTCTGAGAAATACATAATTAGGTAATTTTATGGTTATGCAAACGTCATTGGTTGGGCAAACAAACAGATGGTAGAGGTTACAAAAATGTAGGCTATATGGTATGGCTTATTGCTCTTAGGATACAAATCTGTGCAACATATTAGTGTACTGAATATAGTATGCAATTGTAACACGATTGTGGTTGTGTATCTAAACATAGAAAAGGTACAGTGAAAATATGGTATTATAATCTTATTTGACCATTGATTTATGTGCAGTCCAAAACATTGTTATGCAGGGCATGAATATATTTGGGTAAGCAATTTCTAATGTGGATTATAAAACACTATCTTCAATAGAATTACAGAAAGCCCAAGAACTTAGTGAGTCAATATTAGGAAATCAATAATTCATTGATGAAATAAAAGTTAAACATTAAAATTCCAGAAAAATTGAATGCCGGATGAAAATTAGGTTTTATTTTCAAAATTTTTACTTAAGGAGGCTACATATTAAATTATTACATTGTAATTGAATCTAATTTATAGAGAGTTTAAATAGTTTTGGACTAGGCTTTCTTCTGTAACAATGAATACATAAATTTTGTGGTTGGTTATAATCATTGAAATTTAAATATGTTCATTTAAATACATTTTTCTTGTCAAAAAAATCTTGGAAAGAACTCTGTTGTCTAAGCAATCATTCATAAAGTTTTGTGTGAACATTTTAGTTGAAATATTCTGAACTATTCAGAAATACCCATGATATAAGCTAAGTCTGTTAAAACTGAAATAAATACGTGTGTATGTATATATATGAAAATAACACACATATGGACATTTAAGTATACATGCACATATATATCTCCTCATATGTATAATTTCAGAAATTGCATAGATTCCAAAGTGAGAGACTATTATACAATGACATGTTTTACAAGGGAGGTTATGTTAAAAATAAATGATTCTGGGAAATGTAAGAGAAATTTTAAAAGTGGTCAAGGAGCATAAACAGATATTTTTCAGAAGACATACAAATAGACAAGTATATGATGGGTATCTACCCAAAGGAAAATGAATTATGTAAAAAGATATCTACCCTCATAGGTTTATCACAGCATATATATATATATGTGTGTGTGTATATATATATATATATATGTGTGTGTGTATATATATATATATATATATGTGTGTGTATATATATATGTGTGTATATATATGTATATATAGATAGATTTATATATAAAAGCTATATACATATGGAGATACATATATTTATATATTATAAAACTATGCATGTATATATATGTCTATATATATATACACATATATGTATGTGTGTGTGTGTATATATATATAGCTCTTTATTTAAAAACAAGCTGGAAAATTCAATACATAAACAGGCAAACATAAATAGATACTGTATATATATAAAGAGCTATATATATGCATGCAGAATATGTATATATATATATATATATATATATATACTATATGTACACACACACAACAGAAAAGTATTCAGCCATTAAACAAAAGAATAAAGTCATGTCTTTTGTAGCAACATGGACAGAACTAGATACCATGATCTTAAACAAAAACACTCAGAAGCAAAGTCCAATATCTCATGCTGTCATTTATAAGTAGAAGCAACATAATGTGTGCACATGGACACAGAGTGTGGAATAATAGATATTAAAGACACAGAATGAGGGTAGGGTGGGAGGGAGGAGGGGTATGACAAATTACTTCATAGGTACATTATTTGGGGAATGGTTACACTAAAAGCCCAGATTTCATCACTACACAATATATCAATAACCAAACAGTACTTGTACCCCTTAAATTTATTTTTTTAAAAACATAGGCCACCTTAACAATGATCTGTTTTGGAATTTATGAAACATAGTGCCTGTATCACTTTCTGTCAAGCAAGCTATACAACATGTTACACATCATGCTCTTTGTGACTGCTGTATTTCTGGCAGTGTTTCTAAGAATTCATTGTTCATGGACAACAACCACAGAAATAATTAATTTGTCATATTAATAAGAGGGAGAAAGTGAATAGGTAGATTTAATAGGTGCCATGTGAAAATTCAGGTCTATTTTGTATTTAAAATAATTGTGGTTCAGATCTTAAAATAAATGTTGACCTAACTGCCCATTAGTGACAGAAGCATTTTTAACATTCAGGCCTGCCTGACATGAATTTCTGCATTTTATTTTCCCATTTATTATATTATCTTCCACTTTAGCCCTAAAATGACATATATTTTTTAAAGTTTTATTTCAAAATGGTAAATTTTCTTTCCAGAACAAAAGTAAAATAACCAATTCCATTAGAAACTAAACCAATATTATCAGCATGTCTATACATTTACAAATATGAAGTTTCTATGTATACATTTGTTCAATTTTACTAATTTGGGATCTTTCTATACCTACCCATTTACAACATGCTTCCTCACTTTTGTGAACATTTTTACATATCAATGATATTTTCATGAAATTATTATTCTGATGAACTCATAAACTGATTACTTTACTACAGTTATGTCTCACATTATCACATTTTAGTCAAGAATGGATGTCTTATACAACAGTGGTCTAATAACATTACAATGGAGCTGAAAAATTTGTATGGCCTAGATATATCATAGTCATTCAGTTACAAAGGCCTACATTGTTCAGTACTCTAAAATGTTATACAGGTTTGTAGGAGCAATAGACTATATATACCATATAGCCTAGGTGTGTATAGTAGACTATATCATCTAGGTTTGTGTAAGTACTACTATGTATTCACAATGAAATCACCTAACACATTTCACAGATCATATCTCTGTCATTAAGCAATGCCTGAGTGATTTACATATTATTGAATATTTGTACAATACAATATAATATTTATATATTATTGGATATATTTATATATTACTTAACATACTATTAGATTTCTATATTATTTGATATTTATATATTATAAATATATAATATTTATATATTATCCTGTTCATGTTGTCTTTTCAGAGTATTTTACATTAATTACTGACTTTTCTATGCAACAACTTATCACTTGTAGTTGGTATATGTGAATTATTGTTTTAAAGTAGAAACATGTTTGAGCGATATTCTACAATTAGCAACTTAAAAGTTCTCTTTTCATTTGACGCTGATGCGTTAAAATATTCGTCTTGATCAAAAGTTCACTATATTGAGCTATCTATAATGACATTTAGGGGAAGAATTTAATCTAAAATCACCCTAAACATTATACATGCTTTAGCAACATTTTGTAAATCAGACCAGTAATAACTTACATTCTTGTCTGTTTTGAAAATTGCTTCTGTTTGCTTTTGACCAAACTTGCCTGAGAACATGCTTCCATTTTTAATGTTAATCACTTCTAATGTTTGTCATTTTAGATCTTTGCAAGAAAGAAAAAAAAAAAACAAAAGAAAGGATATATTTTTGATTCATAAATTCATTGAGTGGATTTTTCTTTCTTTTTTCCCTACCCTTGCCTTGTTCTTCTCCCCTTCCCTTTCTACTCCATTTTTTTCTTCATCTCTCTCTCTCTTATATTTATGGGAAAATATACTGTAGTAATTAATAGCATAGCCACTAGTGTCAGCCAGCCTGGGATTGAATCTTACATTTTGTGTCTGCCTGTGTGAATTTTTGCCTCAATATAATTACTATTTTTAAAACTATAAAGCAGGATAGTAACAGTATTTGCTTCAGCAAGTACCCAAGATTACATGTTACTGAGTTTAAACAGATCTTTCTGCCAATATGTGCACAGTATGCATTCCTTTTTTTAATAATAAAGCGATTAATATTAGCTTTATTTTTTCTTTTTTTTTATAATTTGGATTTCATCTTCCATTTCAGAAAGGTCTAAGACTGATTACTTAATGATTTGTGCACACAATAAAGTACATAAGAATATTTTGATGGCAAGATTACTTGACATAAATGGTATACAAATAAGATAAATGCAATAGTATATGAACAGTTAACCGGTCTTGACCACTGAGAATACTACCTAACAAATATTGTATTATTATATTATTATTTTAAATTTTTATTTCATTATGATAAAACAAATAGCTATTGAATATGTAAATATAAAAATTTAAACATAAATTACAAGAAAATATGAAAAGAAAAATACCTTTTAGGATATATAGTGAGAACACAGTGACATATTTTGTATCTCAGAATTTGAATTACCATTTAAAAACAACTGGTAAAACAATGTTTCTGTTTTACCATTGCCTTTAGGTAACTGGTAGATCTCTTAAAGCTAGTAAAATTATCTGTGGTAGAGCAATTTGAATCAAAAGAAGAATCAACAGGTATCCAACAATAAGATTTCCAAGATAGAAAGCAAGAGGTAAGTAAATGAAATGTTATATTTTATGCTCAGGATAACAACTTGTTGGGTTTATTCTATCTTTTGCATTTGTTTCTTATTTATAATTTTAATTTATTCTTGTGGTACCTAGTCTGCTTTCCAAGTTGTACACACACTAGTGAAATGGAATGACCAGTTTATGTAACTTCCTTTACATTCTATGACATAAGTATCACCCAAATGTTTTCCCAGGGTGTTGAAAAAGTGCAAGCAATTTTCTGAAGCTTTGCACTTTGCCTCATCCCAGGTAGTAAAAAATACAAAACCTATTTGCAGAAGGATTGAGAGTATCTGAGCTTTTTGGATATTTTCTTTTCTGAGACTTGTTTTAAATTCAGGTCAGAAAAGCTAGTGTAATATTGGAATTGAAAAGAGCAACAGTGTTTTGACATTGTATTTCTTGGCATAAACCTTGCATCATTCACAGTGTGAGATGTCATGAAACTCAACTTAGTCTAACATAAAATCAAATGGGTTAAAGGAGTTCAAATAGCAAACATCCAGGTGTCTTTGCTGTCCAACATCTAGTAATAGGAGGGGGTTGAGACAGAATAATATCATACCATTTATTATTCAGCATTTACTGTAAACATGCTATGTGCCAAGGGCTGTGTGGACATAAAAATTAATAAAAACATATCTCTTACTCTTGAAAAGTGAATGAGCTGATAACTAGCATTTATTGAAAAATCAAACACTAAACTCTGTATTTTGCATGTATCTCTGTTTAATCTTCACATTAACTTCATGAATATAATATCATTTTAAAGATGTGGAAAGAAGACGCAAAAATGTTGACTAAATTATGTAAGGTATTTAACCAGCCATTGGCTGACACATATTTCAAACAACCGTGTCTTAACCACAAAACCTTTGTGCTTTTAATTGTATACAATATGTCTCACCAATCACTGAAGGGGACCATTCATGTGAGAAATCAACTCAACCCAGGTGAGAGGGTTCATTACTTTAATCTCAGCTACTCAAGAGGCTGACGCAGGAGGATCATTTCAGGCCAGAAATTGAGACAAGCATGGGCAACATAGCAAGACAAAAAAAAAAGGAAAGAAAGAAAAAACTTTTTTAATGTTAACTAGGTGTGGTGGTATGTTCCTTGAGCCGCAGCTACTCAGGAGCATGAGGCAGGAAGCTCTCTTGAGCCCCAAAGTTCAAGGGTGCAGTGAGCTATGATTGCACTACCATATTCTAGCCTAGGTGACATAGAAAAATCTCCCTCAAAAAAATTAATTTATTGTCAAATATACTTTTGCATAACTGTGTGAAATTGTGTAGCTGTAAAAAGAAGGTTATGATGTAATTTTGCCATCAGACTGCTTGTTGCTGTTTTTGGTTTGTTTTATTTTTGCTTGTTTGGTATTGATGATGCATGAAGTAATGTGTTCACTGGTGTTTGAAGTATAATCATACCTTTGCCATATGGAGAACAGTTGAGCAGTATATTCCAGGAATAGGGAACAGTATGTCTAAGGCATGACATATTCAAGGAATTACAACAAGGTTTTTTTTATAAAGAGGAGGAAAAAAAGAATGATACAAGAAATATAAATGAAGGCGGGCTGTGTATGTATGCATTTTTATAATAGAAAATGTTTTTCTATAGAAAATAAGGAAAGCAAGATATGATTATTATATGTGGAGAGCATAAACATGTCTGCAATTTATTAATGTTTATTTTTAAATAAACATTTCTTTGAAAGTGTATAATGATTTACATTTATTTCAAAGATGCCAGCCTCCATTTTACAGTAGATCCTGACAGGCCCAATCTAATCTCCAGCCCCTCTTGTAGTTGGGGAACTACCTTAATTTTTCAGGGACCTGCTGGGTGATGCCCACCTATCTGAGCCAACAAGATAGGCCAAACAGTCTCCTTCCTACAGCAGATCTTGAATTGGACCAGTCTCAACTCCAGCCTCTCTCACTGATGTCAGAGTATCATGTTTCATATGCAGAAATCTTGGAGGCACACTGATTTGGGCTACCCAGCTAAGACTTCTGGACTCAAGTCTTGGGCTATAATTTCCAAACAGCCTCAGTACCATTCTTGGGTTTTGTTCAAGTCCATCTCAGCCAAAAAGCCATGTCAACCTTCAAGTCTTCATGATACAATAAACCTTGGCTTAGATCATCCTTTAGTGCTGAGCTGGCTACAGTGGTTAGAGGATCAGGAAATAAAACAGTTAGTCTACTTAGAATTCCTAGTAAACTGTTTGAAGAACAGGTACAAAAGAAAAAAAAAACAGACTGAAAGGTAGCATTAAGATGGCAGATAGGAGGCAAGACTTAGCTTACAGTTCCCACTCAGACAGAGAAGCCTGTGGAGAGTCACACTGTGAATTTTTGCTCTGCAAACTGCACAGGAACATACAAGAAAAGCTGAAAGAATCCACAAACCCTTTGAAGGAACTGGATCACCAGAAAATTTGGCATATCAAGGATGTATTTTAAGGTAATAAAAGCCATCTATGACAAACCCACATTCAACTTATACTGAATAAGTTGAAAGCATTCTCCCTGATAATTGGAACAAGACAAGGATGCCTATTTTCACTACTTCTGTTCAACATAGTACTGGAAGTTCTAGACAGAGCAATCAGACAAGAGATAGAAATAAAGAGGAAGTTACACTATTGCTGCTTGTTGAAAATATGATTGTATACCTAAAAAATTCTAAACACTCAACCGTAAAGCTCTTGGAACTAGTAAACTAATTAAGCAGTTTCAGGACATAAAATTCGTGTATGTAAATTAATAGCTCTGTATAACAACAACCAGGCTAAGAATCAAATCAACAACTCAACTCCTTTTACAATAGCTGTGAAAAATAGTACTTAGAAATGTAGCTAACCAAGAAAGTGAACGATTTCTACAAGGAAAACTAAGAAACTATGCTGAAAGAAATCATACACGACACAAACAAATGGAAACACATCCCATGCTCATAGATGGGTAGAATCAATATTGTGAAAATAATCATACTGCCAAAAAAAATCTACAAATTCAAGGCAATTCCCATTAAAATACCACCATTATTCTCCACAGAATTAGAGAAAGACAATTCCCAAATTCATATGGAACCCAAATGGAGCCCACATAGCAAAGCAAGACTATGAAAAAAGAACAAAACTGGAGTCATTACATTACCCAACTTCCAGCTATGCTATAAGGCCTACATCACCAAAATATCATGGTACTGGCATAAGAATAGGCACATAGACAGAATAGAGAACCCAGATATAAAGCTAAATATTTACAGCCAACTGATCTTCGACAAAGCAAACAGAAATATAAAGTTGGGAAATGACACCCTATTGAAAAATGTTAAATAAATGGTGCTGGAATAATTGGCAAGCCACATGTAGAAAATGAAACTGGATCCTCATCTCTCACTTTATACAAAAATCAACTTACGTTGGATCAAGGACTTAAATCTAAGACCTGAAACCATAAAAATTCTAGAAGTTAACATTGTAAAAACTTTTCTGGAAGTTGGCTTAGGCAACAACTTCATGACCAGCGACCCAAAGGCAAATGCAACAAAACCAAAGATAAATAGATGGGAGTTAATTAAACTAAAAAGCTTCTGCACAGCAAAAGAAATAGCAGAGTTAACAGACAAGCCACAGAATGAGAGAAATCTTCACAATCTATATACTTGACAAAGGACTAATATCTAGAATCTACAAAGAACTCACAAATCAGCAAGACCAAACAATCCCATCAAAAAGTGGGCTAAGCACATGAATAGACAGTTCTCAAAAGAAGATACACAAATGGCCAAGAAACATATGGAAAAACACTCAACATTACTAATTATCAGGGAAATACAAATCAAAATCACAATGTAAAACCATCTTATACCTGCAAGTATGGCCATAATAAAAAAATAAAAAAATAATAGATGTTGGCCTAGATGTAGTGAAAGGGAACATTTTTATACTGTTGATGGGAATGAAAACTAGTACGATCCCCATAGAAAACAGTGTGGAGATTGTTTAAGGAACTACAAGTAGATTTACCATTTGATTCAGCAATCCCACCGCTAGGTATCTACCCAGAAATAAAGAACTCATTATACAAAAAAAAAAAAAAATCCACATGCATGTTTATAGTACCACAGTTTGCAATTGCAGAAATATGGAACCAGCCCAAATGCCTATCAATCAATGAGTGGATAAAGAATATGTAGTGTACATATACATACCATGGTATACTAGTCAGTCATAAAAAGGAATTAAATAATGGCATTTCTAACAAACTGGATGGAACTGGAGACTATTATTCTGAGTGAAGTAACTCAGAAATGGAGTTCAAACATCATCTCTTCCCACTCATAATTGGGAGTTTATCTATGAGGACACAAGGGCATAAAAATTATACAGTGGACTCGGGACTCTGGGTACTTAGGAAAAAGGGTGACAAGGGGTGAGGGATAAAAGACTACACAGTGGGTGCAGTGTGCACTTCTTGGGTGATAGGTGCATCAAAATCTCAGAAATCACCACTAAAGAACTTATCCATGTGACTAAACACTACCTGTTCCCCAAAGACCTATTGAAATAAAAAATAAATGTTAAAAAATCCAAATGAGACCATACTAAGTACCTAATTCATCAATGTCCAGATATCATCACAGCATCAAGAACATTCGAGGAATGTGAACTCAACAAATGGACAGAATAATGTGACAGAGACCGATGCTAATGCAAGAAAAATGTGTCCCTGAGACAAATAGTTCAAAATAGCTATTTTAAGGAACCTCAACAACTTCAAGAATATACAGGAAATTGATTTAGAAATGTATATAAAAAAATTTAACAAAGAGGTTGAAGTAATTTCAAAAAGGCAAACAAAAATTTTGCAGCTGAAAGGTACCATGAATAAAATTTAGAAATGCAATACAGAGCATCAATAGTATAATTGTTCAGACAGAAGATAAAAGGATGAGCTCAAAGACACACAATTGGAAAACACACAGAAGACACAAAAGAACAAAGCATGAAAAGAAATAAGGAAAGTTTACATGATATATAGGACATCAAAAGATCCAATATTTGGATTATTGGAGTTAATGAAGAAACTGAGAAAGACAAAAGGATAGAAAACATATTAAAAGAAATAATAATCAAAAGATTTATATGCCTGGAGAAAAATATAAGTATTCATGTACATAAAGATCAAAGTTTACCAATCAGATTTAAGCAAAATAAGAATTTCTCAAGACATATTATAATCAAACTCTCAAATTTCAAAGACAAAGAGAGGATCCTAAAAGCAGTGAGAGAAAGGAAGCAAATCAGATATGAGTTAGTTCATATATTCTTGGCAGCAGACTTCTCAGCAGAAATCTTATAGTCCAGGAAAGAGTGAGATAATATGTTTAGAAGACTGAAGGAAAACAGACACACACACTTCTGCCAACCAAAAATGCTGTTTACACCACGTCTATTTTTCAGAAGTGAAGGAGTGAAAAAGACATTCCTAGACAAAGAAAACCTGAGACTTTTCCAGTCAAACAAAAGCTGAGGAAATTTATCGTGGCTAGATGTATACTACAAGAAATGTTAAAGAGAGTTCTTGAAACTGAAGAAGGAAACACTAATGTGATTGTTATGCTAAGATTGTAATGGTGGTACATAAGCCACTTTTAAGTTTACTAAGAAGTCTAAAAGGCAAACCTATTAAAATTATCACTGCAAAACATTTTAAGGGACAGGCAATATATAAAATATAAATTGTGACATCAAAAATTCAAAATGTAGGACGAGAAAGGAGGTAATGTGTGCAGTTGTTTTACAGATTTTTTTGTGATCAAGGTTAAATTGGTATCAGTTTTAAATAACAAGTTATAACTATAGAATATTTTTTGTAATTCTCATAGCAAAAAGTAAAAACTATAATAAAAATTAAAAAAAAAAAGAAAGCAGTTAAAAAAAAAGAAAAAGAAAACCAAAACAGAAAGCAAATAACAAAATGGCAGTAATATGTCCTTACCTATCAATAGCAACATTGGATGTAAGTGGACTAAATTCTCTAACTAAAAGACATAGATTAAAAATATATGACAACTATATACCATCTACAAGAAACTCCTTTTACCTGTAAAGACAGACATACACCAAAAGTGAAGGCATGGAAAAAGATATGCCATGCAAACGGAAACAGCAGCAGGAACAACAACAAAAAAGCAGGAGTAGCTATGCTCATATCAGACCAAATAGACTTTATATCAACAACTGTAAAATGAGATAGCAAAGTTATTACATGATGATAAAGGGGTCAATTCAGCAAAAGGATATAATAGTAGTAAATATATGTGTGTATATAAACATAAGCATATATATATATGTACCCAACACTGTAGCACCCAAATATGTAAAGCAAATATTAATAGATCTAAAGGGAGAGGTAAACCTCAATACAATACAGTAAAGGAATTCAGTGTCCCACTTTTGTCAATGAACAGATCATCCAGGCAGAAAGGGAACAAGGAAACATTGACATTAAACTATATTCTGGACCAAATGGTCCTAATAGACAATTATAGAACATTTCATCCAACTCCACCAGAATATGGATTTTTCTCATCTGCACAGAGAACGCTGTCCAGGACAGAACATTTGTTAGGTCACCAAATAAATCTAAACAAATTGAAAAGAGTCAAAATTATATCAAGAACCTTTTGTGATCACAGCAAAATAAAATTATACTCAATAACAAGAGGAATGTTAGAAACTGTACAAATGCATTAAAATTAAACAACATGTTTCAGAATAACCAAGGAGTTAATAAAAAAATTAAAAAGAAAATTTTAAATGTTTATCTTAAAACAAATAGAAACATTAGAAGCTAAGGAATACTGTAAAAGCAGTACTAAGAGGGCTTGTAACAATAAACACCTAGGTAAAAACGGTTAGAAAAGCTTCAAATAAATAACCTAATGGTGCACCCAAAGGAACTACAAAAAAAGCAAGAAGTAAAGAAATGCATAATGCGTGGAAAAAATAAATAATAAAAGTTAGAACAGAAATAAAGAAAATTAAGACTGAAAAAATACAAAAGACCTAGAAAGTTTTTATAAAAGACAAACAAAATCAATAAGCTTTCACCTTGACTAAGAAAAAGAGAGAGAAAACCAAAATAAAAAAATCAGAAATTAAGAAGAAAAAAGTACAACTGATACCACATAAATACAAAGGATCATTAGAGACTACTCTGAAGAATTCTACTCCAGTTTTACTGGACTCTGATTATAAAATATTTTGGGGTATTAATTTTGCTCTTATATTTATTAAAATTTTACTTGATACTTAGAATATGGCATTACATTTCATGAATACTAAAAGTGTACTTGAAAAATGATACAGTTTCTGTTTATAGGACATCATTTTTAAAAATTATTAATTAAATAAATATAAAGAATTATCTTCCTGGTCTCATATGTCCTTATTAATTTTTGGTTTATTTGATCAATTATAACCTGAAGAGATGAATCTATGTACATGACAGATAAGCTATTTTTCTGTTTCATTGTATTACTATTATTTATTTTTAACAAATAAATATTGGTTTATTTAAACTGGTATATACTCATTGTAAGATCTGAAAGGGAAAATTCACTTTGATATAAATAGTACAATTATTAGGGGCAGTTTTACAAAAGATGCTTCTTTATCTTACATGTCTGATAACTTACTGTGTAATCTTGTTGACTCTTCTTTGCTACTCTTCTGTGTGTCATGGTGCACACTTAAAACTTTCTTCTTTTAATTTTTAAAACGTTTCCTAAAGCACATATTTCAGTATGTCTTGTCTTTATTTCTATGATGCATTTCTTTTTTTTTATTCTGTTTTTATTGAACTTTGAAGCTCATAATTCCTCCCTACTGAGTTTAATGCTGCATGCTGGCTCTCACTGAAGAGTATCTCTTCTACTATGCCTCCCTAACTGACTGTTTCATCTAATATATTGTGTCTATGTGATTTAATTTTAGCCTTACTTTCCCTGTTCCTTAGAGTTTTATTTGTCAAAGTATGCTCAGGGGAGTCTAAATAGTCTAATAGCTTGTGTAACTATTTACTTTTACAAAGTTAATGGAAAAAACTCAAAATAAAAACTTTGATTTCAACATGTTTAAGTTCAGTATCTGAAACATATATAATCAGAGCTGTCTACAAGATACTTGACAATATGAGTTAACAGGCAAAAATATATTTTTACATATAAAAATGATGCAGTAAACAGCACTGAGACGATAGGCTTAAGAATATAAATGAGGAATAACCAAGATGGTGCTGTAGGACCACCTCAGGATTGCAGCTCCCAGTTAATCTGCAGAGGGTGAGTGGAGGCTGCATTTCCATACAGATCTTTATTGTCCACAGACTAGGAGATTCCCAGGTGTAAGAGCCCCATTGGCCGCCAGCATGGCAGTTTGGGCCAGCATGGCTGTTTGGGCCGAGGCCACAGCGCAGCAACACTCCGTACAAAATACACTGGTTTGGGTGCCCTGTTAAACCGGCAATTGGAGATTTTGGAAGGCAGATTAGCACATTCATCTGATTAAATGGGACTTAAACAGAAAGCCAGGCCAGGAGATTCCCAGGCAGCAACGTGGTTTGAGCCAGCACGGTGGGTCGTTGCACAGGAAATCACACAGATCCCGGCACCCTTCCAGCAGGCGACTGGAACACCTAGGAGAGAGTCAACATTCAACTTTAAAAAAAAGGGGGGGAGCTCTGAGGCATGGAGCCAGGTGATCAGGCTCGGTGGGTCCCACGCCCACAAAAACAAACAAAACAGCAATTGGAAATGCTCAAGGTTGAGAGTTTCACGGCAAGCACAGCTGAACCCAGGACAGTGCAACTTGGTGGGGGAGCGGTGTCCACCACTACCAAGGCATGCAACCCCTAGGGAGGTATGCTGCCATTGCTGATGCACCCTGCCATTGCCAAGGAAACCTGCCATAACAGAGAGAGTCCACCATTACAGAGGTGGGCCACCATCGCCACTGCAGTTCTAACCACACCCATATAAACAGGGCTACAGGGAATTACACACGGCAGCAGGGTGGAGCACAAGACAGCAGAGTGGAGCCCACGGCAGCAGGGCGGAGCCCATGGCAACAGGGTGGAGCCCACAGCAGCTGATGATAGCCACTACAGGCAGGCAGTGACTAAACTGCCTCCTCGCTGGGCAGGAAAGCGCAACGGATACTCATAAATAAAGCCCTAACTCCCCGGGACAGAGCACCTGAGGGAAAAAAAGGGGGCTTTATGAGTTCTGCTGCAGCAGACTTAAACGTACCTGCCTAGCAACCCTGAATGAAAAACGAAGCTCACAGCTAGAGCTCCTATAAAGTAGAGACTGTTTCCTCAAGCAGCTCCCTGATCCCCATATATCCAAAGAGTCACCTCACAAAGGACTGATCAGACTGACATTTGGCGGGCATCATTCTGGGACAAAGATAGCAGAAGAAGAATCTGGTAGCAACCCTCATGGTTCCACAGGTGCTACAGGAGTTCCCCAGGCAAGCAGGGCCTGGAGTGGACCTCAGCAGTCCTACAGCAGTGGGGCCAGACTGCTAGAAGGAAAACTAGGAAACAGAAATACTTCATCATCAACAATCTGGACGTCCACTCAGAGACCCAATCGGAAAATCAGCAACCACTCAGAAGACAGGTGAATAAATCCACAAAGATGGGAAGAAACCAGCCCAAAAAGGAGGAAAGCACCTGAAACCAGAACACCTCACCTCCTACAAAGGACCAAAACTGCTCACCAGCAAGGGAACAAAGCTGGACGGAGAATGAGTGTGATGGAATGACAGAATCAGACTTCAGAAGGTGGGTAATGAGAAACTTCTGTAAGCTAAAAGAACATGTTCTAAATCAATGCAAAGAAACTAAGAACCTTGAAAAGAGATTTGAAAAAAGATTTGAGGAAACAAGAATGAACAACTTAGAGAGGAATATGAGTGAATTGAAGGAGCTGAAAAACACAACACGAGAACTTCTCGAAGCTTGCACAAGTTTCAACAGCCGAATTGACCAAGCAGAAGAAAGAATATCAGAAGTCAAAAATCAACACAATGAAATAAAATGAGAAGCCAAGATTAGAGAAAAAAGTGCAAAAAGGAATGAAAAAAGTCTCCAAGAAATGTGGGACTATGTGAAGAGACCTAATCTAAGTTTGATAGGTGTACCTGAATGTAACAAAAAGAATGAATCCAAGCTGGAAAATACTCTTCAGTATATTATACAGGAAAATCTCCCCAACCTAGCAAGGCAGGCCAATATTCAAGTCCAGGAAATACAGAGAACACAACAAAGATATTCCTCAAGAAGAGCAACCCAAGGCAAATAATCGTCAGATTCACCTGGGTTGAAATGAAGGAGAAAATGCTAAGGGTTGCCAGAGAGAAAGGTAGGGTCACCCACAAAGGGAAGCCCATCAGACTCACAGCAGATCTCTCGGCAGAAAGCCTACAAGCCAGAAGAGAGTGGGGGCCAATATTCAACATCCTTAAAGAAGAGAACTTTCAACCCAGAATTTCATAGCCAGCCAAACTGAGCTTCATAAGTGAAGGAAAAATAAATCCTTTGGAAACAAGCAAGTACTCAGAGATTTTGTCACCACAAGGCCTGCTTTACAAGAGCTTCTGAAAGAGGCACTACACATAGAAAGGAACAACCAGTACCAGCCATTCCAAAACCATACCAAATGCTAAAGAGGATTAACAAAATGAAGAATCTGCATCAACTAACTGGCAGAACAGCCAGCACACAAAACAGTATTAACCCTAAATGTAAATGGGCTAAATGCACCAATCAAAAGACACAGACAGGCAAATTGGATAAAAAGCCAAAACCCATTGGTGTGCTGTATCCAGGAAACCCATCTCACATGCAAGGATACACAAAGGCTCAAAATAAAGGGATGGAGGAAGATTTACCAAGCAAATGAAGAACAAAAAAAAAAAAAAGCAGGAGTTACAATTCTTGTCTCTGATAAAATAGAATTTAAAGCAACAGAGATCAAAAGAGACAAAGAAGGACGTTACATATGGTAAAAGAATTGATACAACAAGAAGAGGTAACAACCTAAATATATATGGACCCAATACAGGAACACCGAGATATATAAGGCAAGTTCTTAACAACTTACAAAGAGACTTAGACTCCCACACAATAATAGTGGGAGACTTTAACACTCCACTGTCAATATTAGGTAGATCAACCAGACAGAAAATTAACAAGGGTACCCAGATCTTGAAGTCAGACCTGGAACAAGCAAACCTGACAGACATTTACAGAACTCCCCACCCAAAATCCACAGAAGATACATTCTTCTCAGCACCACATCACACCTACTAGAAAATTGACCACATAATTGGAAGTAAAGCACTCCCCAGCAAATGCGAAACAACTGAAATAATAAACAAACAGTCTCTCAGACCATAGTGCAATCAAGTTAGAACTCAGAATTCAGAAACTAACTCAGAATTGCACAGCTTCATGGAAACTGAACAACTGGCTCTTGAATGTTGACTGGATAAACAATGAAATGAAGGCAGAAATAAAGAAGTTCTTCGAAACCACCAAGAATGAAGACACAACATACCAGAATCTCTGGGACACAATTAAAGCAGTCTCTAGAGGAAAATATATAGCAATAAGTGCCCACATGAGAAGAGTGAAGAGATCCAGCATTGACACCCTATCGTCAAAATTGAGAGAGCTAGAGGAGCAAGATCAAAAAAACTCAAAACCTAGCAGAAGACAAGAAATAACTAAGATCAGAGCAGAGCTGAAGGAGATAGAGACAAGAAAAATCCTTCAAAAAATCAGTAAATCCAAGAGCTGGTTTTTTGAAAAGATCAACAAAATAGACAGACCACTAGCCAAACTGATAAAAAAAAGAGAGAGAATAACCAAATAGATGCAATAAAAATGATAAAGGGGAAATCACTGCAGATTCCACAGAAATTCAAACCATCATTGGAGAATATTACAAACAACTCTATGCACATAAACTAGTAAACTTGCAAGAAATCGATAAATTCCTGGACACTTGTGTCCTCCCAAGCCTAAACCAGGAGGAAGCTGAAACTATGAATAGACCAATAACAAGATCTGAAGTTGAGGCAGCAATTAAGAGCCTACCACACAAAAAAAGCCCAGGTCCAGACGGGTTCACAGCCGAATTCTACCAGACACACAAAGAGGAGCTGGGACCATTCCTTCTGAAACTATTCCAAATAATCCAAAAAGAGGGAATCCTTCTCAAATCATTTTATGAGACCAACATCATGCAGATACCAAAACCCGGCAGAGACTCAACAAGAAAAGAAAACTTCAGGCCAATATCCATGATGAACATAGATGCAAAAATCTTCAATGAAATACTGGCAAGCCGATTGCAACCGCACATCAAAAAGCTAATCCATCACGATCAAGTAGGATTCATCCCAGGGATGCAAGGCTGGTTCAACATACACAAGTCTATAAACGTAATTCACCACATAAACAGAACCAAAAACAAAAACCACATGGTTATCTCAATTGACTCAGAGAAGGCCTTTGACAAAATTCAACAGTGCTTTATGCTGAAAACCTTCAATAAACTCGGTATTGATGGAATGTATCTCAATATAATAAAAGCTATTTATGAAAAACCAACAGCCGATATCATACTTAATGGGCAAAAACTGGAAGCATTCCCTTTGAAATCTGGCACTAGACAAGGATGCCCTCTCTCACCACTCCTATTCATTATAGTACTAGAAGTTCTAGCCAGAGCAATCAGGCAAGAAAAAGAAATAAAGTGTATTCAAATAGGAAAGGAGGAAGCCAAACTGTCTCTATTTGCAGAGGACATGATAGTATATCTAGAAGACCCCATTGTCTCAGCCCAAAAACTCCCAAAACTGATAAGCAACTTCAGCAAAGTCTCTGGATACAAAATCAATGTGCAAAAATCACAAGCATTCCTATACACCAACAACAGACTTAAAGAGAGCCAAATCAAGCATGAACTGCCATTCACAATTGCTACAAAGACAATAAAATACTTAGAAATACAACTTACAAGGAATGTAAGGGACCTCTTCAAGGAAAACTACAAACCACTGCTCAACAAAATAAGAGAGGACACAGATAAAGAAACATTCCATATTAATGGTTAGGAAGAATCAATATCGTGAAAATGGCCATACTGCCCAAAGGAATTTACAGACTTAATGCTATTCCCATCAAGCTACCATTGATTTTCTTCACAGAACTGGAAAAAGCCACCTTGAACTTCATATGGAACCAAAAGAGAGTCCTTATAGCCAAGTCAATTATAAGCAAAAAGAACACAGCAGGAGGCATCATGCTACCGGACTTCACACTATACTACAAGGCGACAGTAATCAAAACAGCATGGTACTGGTACCAAAACAGAGATATGGACTAATGGAACAGAACAGAGGCCTTGGAGGCAACACAACATATCTACAACCATACATTCTTTGATAAACCTGACAAACATAAGCCATGGGGAAAGAATTCCCTGTTTAATAAATGGTGTTGAAAAAACTGGGTAGCCATGTGCAGAAAGCAGTAACTGGACCCCTTCCTGACACCTTACACTAAAATTAACTCCAGATGAATTAAAGACTTAAACATAAGGCCTGGCACCATAAAAACCCTAGAAGAAAATCTAGGCAAAACCATTCAGGACATAGGAGTAGGCAAGGACTTCATGAACAAAACACCAAAAGCATTGGCAACAAAAGCCAAAATAGACAAAGTGGGACCTAATGAAACTCCACAGCTTCTGCATGGCAAAAAGAAACAGTCACTAGAGTGAATCGGCAACCAACAGAATGGGAAAAAAATCTTTGCAGTTTACCCATCTGACAAAGGGCTGATATCCAGAATTTACAAAGAACTCAAACAGATTTATAAGGAAAAAAAAAAACAAGCCCATTCAAAAATGGGCAAAGGATATAAACAGAAACTTTAGAAAAGAAGACATACATGAGGCCAACAAACATGAAAAAATGCTCATTCTCACTGGTCATTAGAGAGAGGCAAATCAAAACCACATTGAGATACCATCTCACGCCAGTTAGAATGGCGATTATTAAAAAATCTGGAGACAACAGATGCTGGAGAGGATGTGGAGAAATAGGAACACTTTACACTGTTGGTGGGAGTGTAAATTAGTTCAACCATTGTGGAAGACAGTGTGGCGATTCCTCAAGGCCTTAGAAATAGAAATTCCATTTGACCCAGCAATCCCATTACTGGGTATATATCCAAAGGACTATAAATCGGTCTACTATAAGGACACATGCACACGAATGTTCATTGCAGTACTGTTTACAATAGCAAAGACCTGGAACCAACCCAAATTTCCATCAATTACAGACTGAACTGGGAAAATGTGGCACATATACACCATGGAATATTATGCAGCAATCAAAAATGATGAGTTCATGTCCTTTGTAGGGACATGGATGAATCTGGAGAACATCATTCTCAACAAACTGACACAAGAACAGAAAATGAAATACTGCATATTCTCACTCATAGATGGGTGATGAACAATGAGAACACATGGACACAGGGAAGGAAGCACTACACACTGGGGTCTTTTGGGGGGAATAGAGGAGGGACAGTGGGGGGAGGAAGCTATGGAGTGATAGCCTGGGGAGAAATGCCAAATGTGGGTGAAGGGAAGGAAGGCAGCAAAACACACTGCCACGTGTGTACCTATGCAACTATCTTGCATGTTCTGCACCTGTACCCCCAAACCTAAAATGCAATAAAAAAAAAGAATATGAATGAGAAGAATGTACACAAAGGGGGCATATTGCCTGGAAAAACACGTGGTCAACAGGTGGATATTCAAGATCTAATTAGTCAAGCAATATTCAAATATAAAATACCTAGAAAAGTTACAGGATAGAAGGGTAATCCTTAAGCAAATAATAATGTACATCATATATATGTTTTAAATTAAAATTTAATGTCCTCTGAGTCTCATTATAGTCTGTGTCTCTTTGTAAGATAAAGAAATGAGAACACTAACAAAGCAGAGAAACTTAATTGTTTAGTAGTAACCAGGCATTTAGAAATGTTTACAGATTTGTTTGGATTGTCTCACCCAATCAAAAAGAAACATAAAGAGTCATAATTTATCATATCATGGGCAAAACCACGTAAGGGTGCATGTTTGAAGAATTTAAAGTGAGAACAATTTGAGTTAAAGCTATCCTGGGATGGTAGATATAAAACAGGACTTTCCTTGGCACACCTGGGATGTGTGGTCACCTAATTTTATGGCATTTAATAAGGTACATTGTTAGTGACATGGGTATTTCAGGTAGTGATATTTTTATTTTACTCGGTTAATATCAACCATTAACTCTACCTCTTTATACATCCAGCTCTCTTACCTACAATGCATGTTTATATTACTATTTGTTTTCCAAGTAGGTGTTCCTGAACAAAAATAGAATGAGTGCTTATTCAGGTGACACAGCTTTCTAACTCATCACAGAAGCTGATTCACCAGTGTAAATAAGTGAATTGCTTTTGTTTTTTGTTTTTGTTTTTTTGGCATGCAATTCATCCTTTTAGGGTTTGGGGTAGCATAGATAAATTTCTTAACAGCTTCTGGTAAGTTGATGCAATTTTGTTGCTGAGCATGAATATATGAGGCAAGAAACCTTGGCATATTCAGGGAATAATGAGTAGAGGAATACTGCTGGAGAAGAGCTCATGAAATTAAATTTTGACATCAGGGATCCAAAATCCTTTCCTTTTCCTTTACTGATCCAAATTTTTTAAGGGATGGCTCTCATCATTTTAGTCAGGGCAAAGTTTCTTCATCCCCATGAAATATTAGCAGAGAAATCATACCCAAGGTTTCAGCCTCGTCATTGAGGCTACATGCTATCACTGTGCAAACTACCCTTTTCTTCTGAACTTTTTTCCACATGGGAAAAAAAATCACTTATTTCTGAATTTTTTTTCATGTAGACTGTGGTCTCTGAAAATCTAATGAAACCTCTTTTTTCCTTGTTATATTCTCAGTCCTCCATTCATTTCACGTATTTTCAAAATTTATTCTTGTTCCCCCGTATCTGTGAAAAGTGAATAGGCCAATAAACTCTGAGGTTTAAGCATTCTTCTTTTTTATTGCATTGTTGGTAGTTCTTATCCATCACCAGACATGTTAAGTGGCAGACAGTGATGGTGGAGGTAATAAGGCTATCTTGATTCTCAACCAAAGTAAACAAGCTGTCATAAAAGTATGGAATTGAATAGATGACAAACTAAATTCTCTCTTTGAAAGCAATTATTTCTGCACCTCAGATCTAATAATCTGCAATTCTGAAAGCTTAGGGAAGTGCTCATTTGTGTCACAATCAATTTAAAACTAAAATCTGCATGACGGTACAGATAGCAGCTGAAGGAAAGAGGTTTTATTCTCTTCTCTGAACAAATAACAGACATCTTGTATAATACTTATTGGCTTTCAATTTGTTACAACAATAATATATTATGCAGTTCTCTATATCATCAAATAATAACTTCCCTGACTAGTATAACCAGATTTTTGTGCAGTAATACAAAGATAAATGAATAAAATAATGCTCTTCCCCAGAGAAAGGCAGATGAGTCCTATTAGGAAAATATTTATTAAAAGAAATGTAACTCTAGGTAAAATTTTACTTCTTAAACAATATATTTTATAGGGGCAGTATCTTAGTACATATGAATAGCCTTATTTATGTATTTGAAAATGGCTTGCTAAGAATGGCACAGAAGAAATCAATGGTTATGTATAATAACCTTATTATACTATGAAATAATTATAAGTGGAAATGGTTCAATATATATTGAAGAGGTATCATGAGTCAGAATTAAATATTTATATAACTTACAATAATCCCAAACCAATGAATAGATATTATTTCCATTTTGCTTCAGGAAAAAGTAGGTTTCAAGTTGTAAAATCTTTACCTATGATGACATTAGGAAGGTGGAAGAGTCAAGCACTTAGGAGTCATATTCGGAAGCCTAGGCTTAGTCCACCATGTCGCCTCTACTTACTGAGTTATGTGATAGATGGTGCCCAAAATAAACCTCTCATATTAGCATAATTGAGTAAACACAGATTTTTAACAATATAGTTGTCCTTAGAAAAATGTATCTTTAATGAAAATAATAAAATGGAAAACTGAAAAGTAAAAGTTAAAATAATTATGCTGACAAAGTGAAAATAATTATGTTAATGTTCTTCACTTGATACTGAATGAAGCCATAAGGAGTAGATATGCCAAGATTATGTACAGAGATGAATGGCCTTGAGTGCCTAAAATAATGACTTTTTACATTATGTAAACTGGAAAGAGTTAAATTTATATAACACATTCATTTTCTAAATATGGAAATGCCTACTTGGGGAATTAATGTGAGTCACCCAAGATTTAATAAGGTTGAGAAAAAAAAAACTAAAAACAAACTTGATAATTCTTATTTAATATGAAGTAGATTCAAATTTTTGTAAACTCTAAAAAAATCCCAGTATTTTGTTAAGGTGGAGAGTTAATATTGAGCGAGCGAACAGAATATTGCTTAAGTCTAATGACACATAACTTACATGAAAATGTCTCCTATAAATTGTGTATTTCATATACCTTTGGTTCAAACTTGAATTGCTATAGAGTGTCTAGTACTTTTTCTTCCATTATTTCATTACTTTTCTTCTTTTTCCTTGAGCTGCAACTATAAGTGGCGTATTAATCTGTTCTTGCATTGCCATAAAGAACTACCTGAGACTGGGTTATCTATAAAGAAAAGAGGTTTAATTGGCTCCTGGTTCCACAGGCTGTACAGGAAGCATGGCTGGAAAGGCCCCAGGAAACTTAAAACCAAGGTGGAAGACAAAGGCAAAGCTGGCAAGTCTGACATGGCTGGAGTAGGGGGAGGAGAGAGTGGGAGAAGATGCTACACACTTTTAAACAACCAGATCTTTAAAAGAAAGACCTGAGAACGCATTCACTATCACAAGAGTACAAAGGGAGAAATCCTCTCCCATGATTGAAACACCAACCACAAGGCCTCCTCCAACACTGTGGATTACAATTCGACCTGATATTTTGGGCAGGGAAACAATTCTAAAGCACATCAACTGGATACTATAATACATAATACAGTATATAATTGTAATCTAGAATTAGAGAAAGAGTTTGAGTGCTAGATTTAGAGAGTTTAGAGAGGTGAGATAATGCCTGGGGAATGGTTTACAAAGTACAGCTACAAAGGAACATATAAGGAGTTGAGTTTGGTACAGAATAAGTATGGTTTTGTAATAGATATATGCAAGATTATAAAATTATTCACATGATTTGAAGATGGCATTTATTGCTTAGGTAGATATATATGCTCTACTTAGAAGACATAGTATTAACTTCAAGTTTATCAATGAAACAGAGAGGATACAGTATTAACTTCAAGTTTATCAATGAAACAGAGAGGATACCCTGAATTACTAGAAAAATTACAATGGTTTCAGCTTTATTCTAAAAAGTAAACTTTTTATTTGTGTTCATTGAAGGGGAACAACACAATAGAGAAAGACTGATTCCAAGGGGAGCTTAGTAGGACAACATATGGTAATAAAGTCCTCAGTGAGTTTATTATGAAACATGTCCTTATAAGCCCTTTATATACATTAATTTATTTAATCTCAAAGGAGTAGTATAAGATAGTTATATTTATCACCCCAACTTACGAATGAATAAGTGAGGCATACAGAGATTATTACGTCTAGATTTCTGTGCAATCACTCCTTATTTTTCTTGAAAATATTTAGATCACTAAATTGTGAAATCCCCCCATCTTAATATTCTCTGAATTTTGCTTGAAAACAGAAAAGTTATAGTAACCTTTGCATTGCCTTTATTTTATGTTTAAATATGTTTTATAGATGAAGCTGAAACTGACAGCAGATGGTGGTTGGAAAGAATCCAATATTTTTCCTTTCTCCTACATGTAATAGGCTTACTATTCTCTCCTTACTTCACAGATTCATCTCATTAAAATAAATTTTCAGGAAATTTAACTAATGAAGCTATTTTTGCAAATATATGCTTGGTATATTTTTGTATATATAAAACAAACTTAAGGCACATATTTCAATTGTAGATTAATCATTTCTCTTACGTATTACCATAATGATAACCTGCCTACCATTGCTCTTGCCATTACCATCTTTAGTTTTTAAATGATAATATGAAATATGAACAGTGATTATCAATTGCTTCATTCTAAAAGACTCTAAAGGTTACATGAAACATTGCCTCTTTATTTCAGAAGAAAGGAAAACATTCTCAACTACTTAGAGATATTGTAAAGTTCAAATGATAGTAAGGTTGAAAACACACATTATTTTTTATCAAGCAATGTAAACACTTTTGATCACCAGGCATGGTACAAAGCCATGAATATAGTCAGGCTTGATGTTTCAAAGGGTAGTATAATTTCCCTTCTAGAAAGAAAATCCTTTCTTTTTTTTTTAAACGTAATCTTACTTTGTTGCCCAGGCTGGACTGCAGTGGTGCGATCTTGGCTCACTACAATCTCCACCTTCCAGGTTCAAGCAGTTCTCCTTCCTCAGCCTCCCAAGTAGCTGGGACTACAGGCACATGCTACCACGCCAAGCTAATTTTTGTATTTTTAGTAAAGACAGGGTTTTGCCATGTTGGACAGAATGGTCTCAATCTCATGATCCTCCTGCCTCAGCCTCCAAAGTGCTGGGATTATAGGCGTGAGCCACGGTGCCCAGTCCAGAAAGAAAATTCTTTAAAAAAGAATACATACATTAAAAACCAAATAAAATTTGAAAATAATGCTTTGAAATTACCAATTGTCAATCCAAAAGGTGTTGATATGTAAACAAATGAATTACCATTAGATGTAAAAGAGTACTTTAAAATTAGAGGAAATAAATAAAATTTTATTATCATATCAGATTTTTAATTGGTAATGTTACAAAATTATGTGTTTTGATACATTGCATAATGATAGCTTATGAAACAACAACCTAGTGATTAGATATTTTAGGGTTTTGATAAACAAAAATTTCTGAATTTAAAAGCTGAATAGAAATGCATACAATTTCATTTGCAAACCATAAAATGCATGTTTCACTCCCCACAAGAAGAAATAAATACTTAAACAGATTATTTGGTTGTAAATTGATTTCCAAATTTAACAGAATGTGTAATAGGATATATAAGCTACTTTTTATTGGCAAAAGACTATTTATTTCATACATTCTGTGTGCTAGGTACTGAGCTAACTTTAAATTGAAAAAATCATCCAAGATAAATCATATTCTATACATAATTATTTAAAAACTATTGCCAATATAGTGAGTGGTATTTTAAAATAATATTTATCACTGCTCCACCCTCAACATCATTATTGTTACACTTATTCTGTTATGGTTCTTATGCTTCGACTCCTGAATAGATTTTCTATTTTTACTTTTACTCTCCTTTAAGAAATTTAAATTCTGCAATTGCAATTTTGTAAATATAACCCAAACTGCTTGTTGTAGTTATGTTTATATAATGGAGGATTACCCTAAAGCAAAGTTAATCTATTTTCAATTCATCTCCAGAATGTTGGAATGTACTAATTCATTGTTAGTGGACTACTTTGTTTCAAACATTGCATGTATTAGAGGAAAGAATCCATGATTTGATGTGGTGTTTTTCACAACAGAAAAGTGTGAAACAAAATCAACTCTTTCTTGAACTGTTGTTATGATTTTATCTGGAGGACAATGCAGAAACCTTTTGAATATTATTTCATGCTTTATGCAAAGCATTCGTACAGAGAATAGCATTTTCAACCAACAACATGTGACAGTATCTTGTGAGTCTAAAACCACTGAAAAGAATACTATTTTTAACTTGAAAATTGAATGATATCAAATGACTTTTAACACATGCAACTATTTTTCATATTTGTGTCAGTTAACCATTGCTCCCTAATAAAACTACAATGGGCTACACTTTATACCTTGTCCCTTTAATTGTAACTAATAGTTAAGGATGATAATGGATAAAGAGATGTGAAAAATTGGTGTCAGTGATAAAACCTACCAACGAGGGTTAACATCAGAATATGGACCAGGCATTAAGAAGATAGAAAGATCTTGAATTAACAACTAACAAGAATAAACTAAACCCAAAGCTAGCAGAAGAAAAGATATAACTAAAATCAGAGAAAAACTAAATAAAATTGAGGCTCAAAAAAATCATACAAAGGATCAGTAAAACAGAGTTGGTTATTTGAATTGATAACGAAGATTGATAGACCACTAGCCAAATTAATAAAAAAAAGATAATATTCAAATAAGCACTATCAGACGAGACATTACAACCAATCCCACAGAAATACAAAACATCCTTGGAGACCACTATAAAATTCTCTATGCAAAAAATAAAAATAAAAACTATCAAAGCTAGATAAAATTGATGAATTTATAAAAATACACAATTTACCAAGGTTAAACTAGGAAGAAGCAGTAATTCTACATAGATTAATAACGAATAGTTTAGTTGAAACTGTAAAATACTTACCAACAAAAAAAAAAAAAGAATCCCTGAAGCAGATGGATTCTTAGCCACATCCCTGAACCAGATGGATTCTTAGCCACATTTTAGCAGACATAAATAAGAGCTTGTCCCAATCCTACTGAAACTATTCCAAAAAATCAAGGAGGAGAAGTTTCTCACTAACTCATTCTATGCAACCTGTGTCATCCTCACATGAAAATCTGGCAAAGACACAGCAAAGAAATAAAATTGCAGGCCAATATGCCTGATGACATAGGTTCCAAAGTCTTCAACAAAATACTAGCAAAATGAATCTAGCATCACATCAAAAATAAAATTAATATAATTCATCATAATTAAGTAGACTTTATTCCTGAGATGCAAGGACAGTTCAAGATACAAAAATCAATATATGTGATTTACCACATAAACAGAATTAAAAGCAAAAACCATATAATCATCTCAACAAATGGAAAAAAAGCATTTCATAAAAAACAATATTCCTTGATGATAAAAACCCTTAAACTCAGTATTGAAGGAAACAGGCCTAAGTTGAAAGCATTCCCCCTGAGAACTGTCAAATAACAAGGACATCCATTCTCACCACTCCTACTCAATACAGTATTAGAGATCCTAACCAGAGCAATCAGGCAAGAAAAAGAAATAAAGGGTATCCAAACAGAAAAGAGAAAGTCAAATTACCTCTGATTGCTGACAATGATTCTAAACTAAGACATCTCTAAAGATTCTACCAAAAACTCCTAGACCTTATATATAACTTCAGTAAAGTTTCTGGATATAAAGTCAATGTACAAAAATCAGTAGCATTTATATGCACTAATGGCATTCAGACTGAGAACCAAATCAAGAATGCAATCCCATTTACAGTACACACACACACACACACACACACACACATACACACACACATACCTAGAAATACGTTTAACCAAGGAGGTGAAATATATCTACAAGGAGAACTACAAAATACTACTGGAAGAAATAAGATATGACACCAACAAATGAAAAAGTATTCCATGCTCATGGATGGGAAGAATCAATATCAATAAAATGTCTCTACTTCCCAAAGCGACCTACAGATTTCACACTGTTTCTGTCAAGTAAACAGTGTTATATTTCACAGAATTAGAAAAAACAATTATAAAATTCATATGGAACCAAATGGAGCCAGAATAGCCAAAGCAATATTAAGAAAAAAGAACAAAGCCAGAGGCATCACATTACCTGACTCCAAACTATACTAAAAAGCTATAGTAACCAAAATGGCATAGCACTTTTATATTTTATACTAGAAATATAAAAGTAGACACATAAACCTGTGGAACAGAATGTAGACCCCTGAAATACAGCTGCACACCTGCAACCAAATAGTCTTTGAGAAAGTTTACAAAAATAAACAATAAAGTCAAAAAATAACAAATGTTGTCAAGGTTGCAGAGAAAAGGGAATACTGTTCACATGTTTTCACTTATAAGTGAAAGCTAAACATTAGGTACACATGGACACAAAGATGAGAATGACAGACATTGAGGATACCAAAGGTGGGAGGGGAGAAGGAGGGCAATGGTCAAAAAGCTGCCTATTGAGTACTATATTCACTACTTGGGTGATAGAATCATACCAAGCCCAAAATTCAGTATGTACCTGAATCAATATTAAAAAAAAAAATTTATGTATAAGCTAGGCAAGTGGATGGTGTTGACAGATATCAAATTATATTACATTTTTAATGATCAGAATAAATTGAATTGACACAAAACAAAAGTAGTTTTTGCCACAAATTCAAATGGCACTACTGAATAATTATAAAGACATGAATATTTAAAAAATACTAGAAAGTGTTATTCTAATTTTAGTAAACTACTCTTGACCATTTTTGTCAGTATTTTTAAAGTAATTACCTCTAGTTTTCCATAAATGTTATAAAGAATTTTTAAAGAAGGATTACATTCTTTTATTTTTAAAGAATTATAAAAGCCAATTAAATGTTCTTGTTTACCATTCCCAAAACCTAGAAGCAATTAGTTCCTAAATTGCTCTTTGAATAGTCACAGGTTGTTCATCTCTTCCACTTTCAAAGTATCTTACTTTCATATATTCTGTCTTACTAGTGTTCTTACCTCATTCTCAACTCTGATGATGCTCTAACTCTACCATTTTCTTTTTTTCATTGTGAAAGTCATCACGTCCTAGCAATTGGCCCTCAACTTACTGCTCTACTGACTTTTGTTGAGCAATCATATTCACTGCATCAACTGGTTACTCTACGACCTGAAAATTGAGGTTAGAAATATAAACATAAAATACTATATATGTTTGAACATTATCCCCTGTTTAATGCCAGTTCTTCAGTATAATAGGAAAAAAAGGTGTACGTTTTTTATATAACTGGGCATTTCATGATCTGCTCATTGATACTATCAGCCTCCATAATAATTTAACATCTTTTGTTTTGATTTCTTTTTTTTAATTTCTGAATTATTTTCTCCCTCCTAGGAAGCTTCCATTTAGATGATTCCTCCTCAGTCATGCCCTTAGTCTTAGGTGGAGTTTATTGCAACCCTATATATATATATTTTTTAATAAGCTTGTTTTAATTATAGAAAAGTTTTAGATTTTTGGAAAATTGTAAAGAGAGCTTAAAGAGATCCCATCTATACTACATCCAATTTCTCCTATTGTTAACATCTTATATTAGCACAGTATTTTTTTACAATTAGTGAATCAATATTTATACATAATTAACTCAAATTCATACTTTATTCACATGTACTTAGTTATTATCTAAGGAACTGTTTCTGTTTCAGGATCTCATATAGGTTAACACATTACATTCAGTTGGCAAGCCCCTTTAGGCTCTTCTTAATTATGATATTTCTCAGGCTTCCTTGTTTTTAATGACCTTGACAGCTTTAAGTAATAGTTATCAGATATTTTGTAGGGTGTCCCGCAATCAGGATTTGTCTGTCATTATTCTCATAACTATATTGAAGTTATAAATTTTGGTGAGAAAATATCTCTATAGTTGTAAGGTCTTACCACATCATATCAAGGGGTCAATATGACTTAGCAGTTTTCATGTTGACCTTCATTGTCTGATTGAAGTAGTGTCTGTCAAGGTTCTCCACTATATGCTTTTTTTCTCATTTCCATAACTTTTTGGAAATCATTATGTGCTGCCCCACAACTTTGAAGACAGAGTCTCAAAATATATTAGTAGCAATTATTCTATATGAGAGATTTGTCTATTCCTCTTCAATTATTAAAGCATTCATTTATAGCAGTTTGGATTTATGGATATCTATTTTACTTATAATATTATTGATATGGTTTGGTTCTGTGTACCCACCCAAAACTCATCTAGAATTAATTGTAATCCCAATTGTCAAGAGAGGGAGGTGATTGGATCATGGGGACAGCTTTCCCCATGCTGTTTTCATGATACTAAGTCTCACAATATCTGATGGTTTTATAAATGGTAGTTTCCCCTACGTTCTCTCTCTTGCTACCTTGTGAAGAAGGTGCCTCTTCCCCTTTGCCTTCCTCCATGATTGTAAGTTTCCTGAGGCCTCCCCAGCCATGTGGATCTGAGTCAATTAAACCTCTCTTATGATAAATTACCAAATCTCAAGCATTTCTTTACAACAATGTGAAAATGGACCAATGCAATTACCTTATTTATTTTCTTACTCAAACTGTCAAGTATCATTGGGCACACTTTCTTGGTTAGTATCAGTGTCTCACATGCTAACACCATTATGTCTGTGTGGCAGTGGTATTTTTATTTCCTTCTTTGAGCACATCCTTACTTTCTGGAACTACAAGAGGCTCTGGGCTCATCTTGTGCTTTTCTTTTTTTTTTTAATATATTTTTATTGCATTTTAGGTTTTGGGTACATGTGCAGAGCATGCAATACAGTTGCATAGGTACACACATGGCAGTGTGCTTTGTTTGCTTTCTCCCCTTCACCCACATTTGGCATTTCTCCCCAGGCAATCCATCCCCACCTCCCCCTCCCACTGGCCCTCCTCTTTTCCCCCCTATAGACCCCAGTGTTTAGTACTCCCCTCTCTGTGTCCATGTGTTCCCATTTTTCATCACCCGCCTATGAGTGAGAATATGCGGTGTTTCATTTTCTGTTCTTGTGTCAGTTTGCTGAGAATGATGTTCTCCAGATTCATCCATGTCTCTACAAATGACATGAACTCATCATTTCTGATTGCTGCATAATATTCCATGGTATATATGTGCCACATTTTCCCAATCCAGCCTATCATCGATGGGCATTTGGGTGGATTCCAGGTCTTTGCTATTGTAAACAGTGCTGCAATGAACATTGGTGTGCATGTGTACTTGTAGTAGAACGATTTATAGTCCTTTGGATATATACCCAGTAATGGGATTGCTGGGTCAAATGGAATTTCTATTTCTAAGGCCTTGAGGAATCACCACACCATCTTCCACAATGGTTGGACTAATTTACACTCCCATCAACAGTGTAAAAGTGTTCCTTTTTCTCCACATCCTCTCCAGCATCTGTTGTCTCCAGATTTTTTAATGATTGCCATTCTAACTGGCGTGAGATAATATCTCAATGTGGTTTTGATTTGCATCTCTCTGATGATCAGTGACGATGAGCATTTTTTCATATGATTGTTGGCCTCATATATGTCTTCTTTCGTAAAGTGTCTGTTCATATCCTTTGCCCACTTTTGAATGGGCTTGTTTGTTTTTTTCCTGTAAATCTGTTTGAGTTCTTTGTAAATTCTGGATATCAGCCCTTTGTCATATGGGTAAACTGCAAAAATTTTTTCCCGTTCTGTTGGTTGCCAATCCACTCTAGTGACTGTTTCTTTTGCCGTGCAGAAGCTGTGGAGTTTAATTAGGTCCCATTTGTCTATTTTGGCTTTTGTTGCCAATGCTTTTGGTGTTTTGTTCATGAAGTCCTTGCCTACTCCTATGTCCTGAATGGTTTTGCCTAGATTTCCCTCTAGGGTTTTTATGGTGCCAGGTCTTATGTTTAAGTCTTTAATCCATCTGGAGTTAATTTTGGTGTAAGGTGTCAGGAAGGGGTCCAGTTTCTGCTTTCTACACATGGCTAGCCAGTTTTCCCAGCACCATTTGTTGAACAGGGAATCCTTTCCCCATTGCTTGTTTTTGTCAGGTTTATCAAAGATTGTATGGTTGTAGCTATGTTGTGTTGCCTCTGATGCCTCTGATCTGTTCCATTGATCTATATCTCTGTTTTGGTACCAGTACCATGCTGTTTTAATTACTGTAGCCTTGTAGTATACTTTGAAATCCGGTAGTGTGATGCCCCCCACTGTGTTCTTTGTGCTTAGAATTGACTTGGCTATGCGGGCTCTCTTTTGGTTCCATATGAAGTTCCTAATGGTTTTTTCCAGTTCTGTGAAGAAAGTCAGTGGTAGCTTGATGGGTATAGCATTGATTCTCTAAATTACTTTGGGCAGTATAGCCATTTTCACGATATTAATTCTTCCTAACCATGAACATGGAAGGTTTCTCCATCTGTTTGTGTCCTCTCTAATTTCGTTGAGCAGTGGTTTGTAGTTCTCCTTGAAGAGGTCCCTTACATTCCTTGTGAGTTGTATTCCAAGGTATTTTATTCTTTTTGTAGCAATTGTGAATGGCAGTTCACTCTTGATTTGGCTCTCTTTAAGTCTATTATTGGTGTAGAGGAAGGTTTGTGATTTTTGCACATTGATTTTATATCCTTAGACTTTGCTGAAGTTGCTGATCAGTTTCAGAAGTTTTTGGGCTGAGGTGATGGGGTCTTCTAAGTATATTATCATGTCATCTGCAAATAGAGACAATTTGGCTTCCACCTTTCCTATTTGAATACCCTTGATTTCTTTTTCTTGCCTGATTGCTCTGGCTAGAACTTCCAGTACTATATTGAATAGGAGTGGTGAAAGAGGGCATCCTTCTCTAGTGCTGAATTTCAAAGGGAATGCTTCCAGTTTTTGCCCATTCAGTATGATATTGGCTATTGGTTTGTCATAAATAGCTTTTATTACTTTGAGATACGTTCCATCGATACCGAGTTTATTGAAGGTTTTTAGCATAAATGGCTGTTGAATTTTGTCAAATGCCTTCTCTGCATCAATTGAGATAATCATGTGTTTTTGTTTTTGGTTCTGTTTATGTGGTGAATTACATTTATAGACTTGTGTATGTTGAACCAGCCTTGCATCCCCGGGATGAATCCTACTTGATCATGATGAATAAGTTTTTTGATTTGCTGTTGCAATCGGCTTGCCAATATTTTATTGAAGATTTTTGCATCTATGTTCATCATGGATATTGGCCTGAAGTTTTCTTTTCTTGTTGGGTCTCTGCCAGGTTTTGGTATCAGGATGATATTGGTCTCGTAGAATGATTTGGGTAGGATTCCTTCTTTTTGGATTATTTGGAATAGTTTCAGAAGTAATGGTACCAGCTCCTCTTTGTGCGTCTGATAGAATTTGGCTGTGAACCCGTCTGTACCTGGGCTTTTTTTGTGTGGTAGGCTCTTCATTGCTGCCTTGACTTCTGCCCTTGTTATTGGTCTATTCATAGTTTCAGCTTCCTCCTGGTTTAGGCTTGGGAGGACACAGGAGTCCAGGAATTTATCTATTTTTCCAGGTTTACTAGTTTATGTGCATAGAGTTGTTTGTAATATTCTCTGATGATGGTTTGAATTTCTGTGGAATCTGTGGTGATTTCCCCTTTATCATTTTTTATTGCATCTATTTGGTTGTTCTTTCTTTTCTTTTTAATCAGTCTGGCTAGTGGTCTGTCTATTTTGTTGATCTTTTCAAAAAACCAGCTCTTGGATTTATTGATTTTTTGGAGGGTTTTTTGTGTCTCAATCTCCTTCAGTTCAGCTCTGATCTTAGTTATTTCTTGTCTTCTACTGAGTTTTGAGTTTTTTGGATCTTGCTCCTCTAGCTCTTTCAATTTTGACGATAGGGTGTCAATTTTGGATCTCTCTATTCTTCTCATATGGACACTTACTGCTATATACTTTCCTCTAGAGACTGCATAAATGTGCCCCAGAGATTCTGGCATGTTTTGTCTTCATTCTCATTGGTTTCGAAGAACTTCTTTATTTCTGCCTTCATTTCATTGTTTATCCAGTCAACATTCAGGAGCCAGTTGTTCAGTTTCCATGAAGCTGTGTGGTTCTGAGTTGGTTTCTGAATTCTGAGTTCTAACTTGATTGCACTATGGTCTGAGAGGGTGTTTGTTATGATTTCAGTTGTTTTGCATTTGCTGAGCAATGCTTTACTTCCAATTATGTGGTCAATTTTAGAGTAGGTATGATGTGGTGCTGAGAAGAATGTATATTCTGTGGTTTTGGTGTGGAGAGTTCTGTAAACGTCTATCAGGTTTGCTTGCTCCAGGTCTGAGTTCAAGCCCTGGATATCCTTGTTGATTTTCTGTCTGGTTGATCTGTCTAATATTGACAATGGAATGTTAAAGTCTCCCACTATTATTGTGTGGGAGTCTAAGTCTCTTTGTAAGTCGTTAAGAACTTGCCTTCTGTATCTGGGTGCTCCTGTATTGGGTCCATATATGTTTAGGATCGTTAGCTCTTCTTGTTGTATCAATCCTTTTACCATTATGTAATGGCCTTCTTTGTCTCTTTTGATCTTTGTTGCTTTAAAGTCTATTTTATCAGAGATGAGGATTGCAACTCCTGCTTTCTTTTGCTCTCCATTTGCTTCATAAATCTTCCTCCATCTTTTTATTTTGAGCCTTTGTGTATCCTTGCATGTGAGATGGGTTTCCTGGATACAGCACACTGCTGGGTTTTGGCTTTTTATCCAATTTGCCAGTCTGTGTCTTTTGATTGGTGCATTCAGTCCATTTACATTTAGGGTTAATATTGTTATATGTGAATTTGATACTGCCATTTTGATGCTAGCTCGCTGTTTTGCCCGTTAGTTGTTGTAAATTCTTCATTATGTTGATGCTCTTTAGCGTTTAGTGTCATTTTGGAATGGCTGGTACCGTTTGCTCCTTTCTATGTGTAGTGCCTCTTTCAGGAGCTCTTATAAAGCAGGGCTGGTGGTGACAAAATCTCTGAGTGCTTGCTTGTTCGCAAAGAATTTTATTTTTCCTTCTGAACTTCTGAACTTCTGAAGCTCAGTTTGACTGGATATGAAATTCTGGGTTGAAAGTTCTTTTCTTTAAGGATGTTGAATATTGGCCCCCACTCTCTTCTGGCTTGTAGAGTTGCCGCTGAGAGATCTGCTGTGAGTCTGATGGGCTTCCCTTTTTGGGTGACCCGACCTTTCTCTCGGGCTGCCCTTAGTATTTTCTCCTTTATTTCGACCTTGTTGAATCTGACGATTATGTGCCTTGGGGTTGCTCTTTTTGCAGAATATCATTGTGGTGTTCTCTGTATTTCCTGCAATAGAGTGTTGACCTGTCTTGCTAGGTGGGGGAAATTTTCCTGGATAATGTCCTGAAGAGTATTTTCCAGCTTGGATTCATTCTCTTCATCACATTCTGGTACGCCTATCAAACGTAGGTTAGGTCTCTTCACATAGTTCCACATTTCTTGGAGACTTTGTTCATTCCTTTTTGTGCTTTTTTCTCTGATCTTGGTTTCTTGTTTTATTTCACTGAGTTGATCCTCGACTTCTGATATTCTTTCTTCTGCTTGGTCAATTCGGCTATTGAAACTTGTGCATACTTCGCGAAGTTCTCGTATTGTGTTTTTCAGCTTCTTTAATTCATTCATATTCCTCTCTAAGGTATCCATTCTTGTTATCATTTCCTCAAATCTTTTTTCAAGGTTCTTAGTTTCTTTGCGTTGATTTAAAACATGTTCTTTTAGCTCACAAAAGTTTCTCATCATCCACCTTCTGAATTCTAATTCCGTCATTTTGTCACAGTCATTCTCCATTCAGCTTTGTTTTCTTGCTGGTGAGGAGTTTTGGTCCTTTCTAGGTGGCGAGGTGTTCTGGTTTCGGGTGTTTTCCTCCTTTTTGCACTGGTTTCTTCCCATCTTTGTGGATTTATCCACCTGTCGTCTGTGTAGTTACTGACTTTTCGATTGAATCTCAGAGTGGACACCCAGATTGTTGATCATGGAGTATTTCTGTTACTTGGTTTTCCTTCTACCAGTCTAGCCCCTTCGCTGTACAACTGCTGAGGTCCACTCCAGACCCTGCTTGTCTGGGGTGTACCTATGGCGGCTGCGGAACAGCGAGGGATGCTACCAGTTTCTTTTTCTGCTATCTTTGTCCCAGAATGATGTCTGCCAAATGTCAGTCTTATGGATATAGAGGGGTCAGGGAGTTGCTTGAGGAGACAGTCTGTATTTTGTAGGAGCTCAAGTGCTGAGCTGTGAGCTCTGTTGTTCATTCAGGGCTGCTAGGCTGCTATGTTTAGTTCTGCTGCAACCTAACTCATAAGAAAACCCCTTTTTTTCTCAGATGCTCTGTCTGGGGGCGGGTTTGGGCTTTCCTTGTGAGTGTCTGCCTTGCTGTCCTGCCTAGCTAGGAGGCATTCAAGTCACTTTTTGCCTGCCGAGGCTCTGCCCTGCTGGGGTGAGGTTTGCCCTTTTACTGCAGGCTCTGCCCTTCTGCTGTGGTCTCCGCCCTGTTGCCACAGGCTACGCCCTGCTGCAGTCTCTCTGTTGTACCGGGTTGCCTCGGCAATGGCAGGCTGCATCAGCAATGGGCGTGTACCTCAGTAGGGGCTGATTGCCTTGGTAATGGCTGATGCCCCTCCCCCACGGAGCTGCGCTTTTAAAAAAACCTTTTCACCAGGAGCGTTTGGAATCACCGTTTTGTTTGTCGCACTGCGCTCCCCCAAATGCTGTGTCCCTGGGATTTCCTGGGCTTGGTCACAGTTCAAGACCCGTTCAGTCTCAAGTTCAGCCCTCTTGGGTCTCAGTTTGCCAGTTCAACAGGGCACCCGTAACAGTGCGCTTTTGTGTGGAGCGCTGTGGAGCGCCTCTGCACTCCGGCATGGGCCAGAGCCGCACCGGCTGCCGGCTGCACCAGCCGAGACCTCTGCCTGGCGTCCCACGTCTCTTTTATACCTGGGAATTTCCCTGTTCTGTGGGCAACTAAGATCCGTCTGGAAATGCTTCCCCGACTCACCCTCTCTGCGCTTCCAGCAAGAGCTTCAATCCTGGGTTGTTCTCACAGCACCATCTTGAGTCCTCTCTCCCATCTTGTATTTTTCTTGTCCCTTGTCTTTGATTCAGACATTTCTTTCAAGAAGTGCTGTTTCCTTTTATTGGGGAATGGTATTAAAAACTAAGATCTGGATGCTAGACATGAGTATTGCAACTAGAATCTCACTACTTCTAGGCTCTTTAAACAGAGACACTAGGGATGTGTGGACACTAACCTGTTGTACGATATATAATAGGTGATTTTTTAAATGAAGGCAATATTGAGTGAAAGAACAAAATAATTCTATATGACTAATAACTTCAAAGGTAATTGGAGTAATTATGTATTGAAGAATATGACTACAGTGATAGTTTGTTTTGCATTATGTTAAGTGCCCAGTGCATTGAGACTGGATTTTTCCTGACCTCACATTAATGTTCTTTATTCAAAGATTTGTCCTTTTAACTATGTTCCAATATTTACTAGGGCCATCCACTGAAAAATTAATTTATAAGAATAAATTAATTTTACCCCACATGTAATAATGTAGAAACAAATGTTCTTTAACAAAAGGTTCTCTCTTTGAATCAAGTATGAGTAATAAATTGTTTTGAAGCCAATAAATATATTTGAACAATATTTACTTACTAATTTAGAATATAACTGCTGGAGTATATATTATCTGTGGACATAATAAGACAATATTGATAGTAAAGATATTGAGGGAAGTAAATAAAGAAGATGCATGTGATGTTACAACATAAATAAATCAATACACATTTAGTGAATTATTTATTCTTCAACACATTAGACTATACAACTTACATAAAAAATTTAAGGTATTTAATTATTACTTCAGAGACTGGAATTAACAACAAAGTAATTTTAAGAAGTTGCCTAGTAATCTGTTAAGTGCCAGAACTTCAAAACTATATCTAAAGTTTTGAAGCCAGGGTTTATTTTTATACTTCAAACAGGCCATTTATATCAAGTGTAAGTCTGATGACAGTTAATTGTTTAATCCAATCTGTTTTCATTAAAACCAAAATCTAAGGTCCTTCAATGATATAGCTAACCTATTTTATATCTCATTACTGAACTATCTTCCTTTTATGTGTGGCACCTTATAGCAAAATGTAATATAAATAGACTAAGCAATGATGCAGAAGAAACCTAAAAAGAGAAAATTTGTCAGAATATACCATAATCACACAAGGTGATTCATTTACTGATTTACTGATTTTCTTTTTACCTCAACTATATCTGTAATGTCAATTTTTCTTCTTTACCCTGAGGGAATTACAAGTTATTTTCAATGGCAATGCTTCACTTCCCACATAGGCCCATTCTTTTAGAAATAAAATTAATGAAAGCAGAAGAAAGTGACTTAGAGAGACTCAAATTCATGGTATGTGAAAATTTATTCTCAAACTCATCTCTTGTCTTTCTTGCCAAGATTCTGGACTTTCATGTACTTTGTGCTGACTTTTAAAATTTATATTCTTTTCTCTTACTCTTTCTGAGATACAACTTGGATGGATGTCTACTTCCAATAGTAAATCAGTTGTTCTATGCACAAAGAACATTTGTTGCAGTAAACATTTTTCCTTGATTCCTGAGCAAAATCTGAGCCAAGAATTAGTTAGGCTTGTGAAATGACATGAGGCTGATGCCCTGGAATGTTTTATGTTGATTGAAAAATGTGGGAGATGAATGTTTGTTAGTGAATCAGTTGGAGAAATATGATTTGTGTAGGCCCTGCTGTTATAAGGCAGCTACCAACTTTCAAATTGCTCTGAAGATAAAAGAGAAGAAATTATCAAAAGTAAAGTGTAACCAATTTTGAACATGTATTAACCATGAGCTATGAGTTTTTTCATTTACATATTTTAGAAAATAGATTGGAGTCATTCATTGATCCTAGTAAGAGGAGTGGCATAAATATTGTCATTATAATATTTTATGAAGAAACAGACTAGCTTTTGTACCTTGGCACCATTATGATAGCATTAGAAAGGTTTCTAGATTTTTTTTTCTGTTTTTTTAGTGAACAAGATGAGATATAAAAAGAAGTTAGTCTAAGTGACTTAAATGGAGAAGGAAGGCTTTATTCACTGATATGAATCAGGAAGCATCTGAACACAAGTTGACTCCCGGATGAAGCAGTGACAAGATTTTTACAGGATAGTGGGTAGTTGCTCACTTGTCTACCAGTTTTGGTAGACAGTTTTGGTACCAGTTTTGGTTCAGGCCATTTTTTTGTTGGTTTGTTTTTTGCTTTAACTGAAACACCCACATGGTTGTGAATTATTCCTGTTGGCATGTTCATTGCTGAGAGCCCTGGTAAACAACAGAAAAATATTTTCTGAGAATCATTTTGTAAGCCTTGCAGTCCAACAGCTAATCAAGGTGAGGGAGGGAGGTAACTAACAAACCTGCATGTTCTGTGCATGTATCCCAGAACATAAAGTGAAACAAAAAAATATAGTTTAAAAAAAAGAAAGAAAGGGGGGCAAAGGTAGAAAGCAAGAGAGGAGCTGGGGCCTGCTATCATGTTCGCTTGCCTTTTTACAAAGAAAAGGTAAAATTCTTCTCTTCCCTTGAAAAATACCTAGCCTTTTTTGGTGGAACTGAGGTAGGTCAAACCACCAAAGCTTGCTTTTGTTTCAAAGACTGGGAAGAATGTTCACTCATTCTCAGTAGAGTCTTTCTCACTCTTGTCACTCTACTCACTTTATTGTGGATTCCCTAGAAGAAGATACTGAGATAATAACTTTGTAAAAATGATTACAAGAAATTTTGACAGGACAAAACAAAAATAAACATGAAGAAATTAGATCACTATGTGAGCAGACCAAGTTTCTGGCATCTAAAAAAGTCCTACAGGAATACATTTTGGCTCAATTCCACAGGATAAGCATGGAGAGAGTGAAGATCACACATTAATCAGGAGACAAGAAAACTTAGGTTTATGTCTTCTAATAGATGCCTCAGTGGTTAACCTCTAAATCCAGTGGATGTAAACATGTAGACACTCCCACTCACAGTACCTGCAGATAAAGTGATTTGGGGTAGCCTGAGTGCAGTTTTATGGAAAGGATATCCACGTGCTGGGATTATCTAATATGTGGTGATGGGAGTGACAGCCAGTGAGCACAAAAGTAATAAAGAAAATTATGGTACTTTTCACTTTCTATTCAAATACAACAAAAACTCAAACAAAACAAATAAATTATTTCATCAGGTATCTACCTGGAAAAACTAAATTGGAGAATAAAACATGCTCTAATATCTCCTTTTAGCAATATAGAATTTGAGACTCTCATAATCCAGAATAAGTTACTTAATTGCAACAGGTAAGATAGAGAAATAGAGTGAGATCAAGGCCGGAGGTTGGAGGGTCTTGCTTTTGTAGTACTTACTGGCAATTCAGTATTCATCTCTTTTTCTCATATGTCAGGAATAATTAAGAAAATGGCGGTAAAAGCGGGTACTCCTGAGAATTTCTGATAGTCTAGAAATTATGGTAGGACTTCCTTTTCCTTTGACCAACATGGAAACTATTTCTCATTTTACATATGAGATCATTTACATGCACAATGGTTTAATAGTTTTTCCAATGACAAGTGGTAGTGCTTCAATTCTGACCAGGAAGTCTACCTGGATCAGTATTCTTTTTTTTTTTTTTCAGACGGAGTTTCGCTCGTTACCCAGGCTGGAGTGCAATGGTGCGATCTCGGCTCACCGCAACCTCCACCTCCTGGGTTCAGGCAATTCTCCTGCCTCAGCCCCTAATATTCATAACCACTATGCTGTATTGCCCTAGTGAAGCTTCCAGAAAGTACAGAGTTAAAAAATTATTCCTTTCCTCAAGGAGCCTTTTTTTTTTTTTTTTTTTTTTTTGAGATGGAGTTTCGCTCTTGTTAACCAGGCTGGAGTGCAATGGCACAATCTCGGCTGACGGCAACCTCCGCCTCCTGGGTTCAGGCAATTCTCCCGCCTCAGCCTCCTGAGTAGCTGGGATTACAGGCATGTGCCACCATGCCCAGATAATTTTTTGTATTTTTAGTAGAGACGGGGTTTCACCATGGTGACCAGGATGGTCCCAATATCTTGACCTCCTGATCCACCCGCCTCGGCCTCCCAAAGTGCCGGGATTACAGGCTTGAGCCACCGCGCCTAGCCTCAAGGAGCCTTCTTTAACCAACTTGATTCATTCTGACACCAAAAAATACTTTAATTTCCCCTATTGAAATACTGATGTGGAAGACATACTTGTTTCCATGAATGGAAAGTATCATATTTTGTAGAATTTCAAAAGCTTTGGAAAGAGTGTAGCAAGTGGAAAACCTTCTTGATTCCACAATAGATAGACTAATCTATAGCTTGATTTTGTGATAACGAAAATTGTAAATGAAATTATTAAATCATGCTAAAAACCGTATCATAATGTGCAAAAATGTTGTATCACTTTTTTTTTCCAGGAATATTCTATGGTGCACCAAGAAGATGCTTTTTGCCCTAGGCATGATGTAAGATATTGGAAGCTTGTGAATTTTCCTTTCCCCTAATTCTTTCCTAAAAGACTTCTCTTTAAATTGTTCCTTTAAAAAAATTATATACTGTGGTATTATTAAATAATGTTATCATACTGCCATAGTCAGAAGGAGAAGAGAGCTTTAAAGATTTGCCAGGTTTCAGTTAAATCTCATCTGTCTAAATCCACTTTGATTTTATAAATGAAGAAAATAAGGTTAAATGAGGTGACCATATCACATTAGCTTAGTATTAAAATTAATCCTAATCTTTATCTAGCTCAGTTATTTTCAACCCTCAGTGATTTTGTACTCCAGGGGACATTTGAGAAAGTTTGGAGAAATTTTTGATTATCACAACTTGGGAAAAAGTTTGCTACTGCTATCTAGTGAAGTGGAGGTCAAGGATACTGCTAAACATCCTACAAAGCACAGGGCATCTTCCCACAGCAAAAACACTATTCAGTCCAAAATGTTAATCAGCCCAAATCTCAGAGGTTAAGAAAATCTAGATGATATCAATATTCGATAAGCAAATACATGTGCTAAAACAAATTTTAACTGCTTACACAATGAAAATCTGTCCTTGTTCAACTAAATTCCTAAGCAACTATTCCTGATTGGGAGAATCTCCTTCAAGCTATGCTTCAGATTCCCAGGTATATTAGTCATCTGAAGCTAAGGGACAGGTTACTCCTAAATGTAAGTAACCCCAAAATGTAAGTGGATTAACAATAGCAATAAAAACACATGTACTGTATCTTATAGTCTCTGTGGGTCAAAAATTTGGAAGCAGCTTGGCTAGGCGGTTCTAACTAAGCATTTCTCATGAGGTGTCACATATTGGCCAGGGATAAATTTATCTGTGAGCTTGATGAAGGGTGAAAGTTTTCAATAGCTTCCAAGGGACCCATTGACATAGCTGGCCAATTGATGATGACTGTTGGTAGGTTTCTCATCACACTCCATGTAGGCTTCTCCATGGGGTTTCTTGAGAGTCACCAAATCCATGTAGAAGAAGCAAGTCAAGAAACAAAAGTGGGAGTTTCATTGCAGTTTTTGACACAGCCTGAGAAATCACACAATATCACTTCCACAGTATTGTATGTGTCACACAGTTCATTCTTGATTCAATTCATGAAGGGACTACACAAAATCTTGATTATCCTGATGTGAAAATCGTCAGTAGTTTTCATTACTGCAGATTATTGTGCATTATTACTTCCACTGTGTCTCCACTATAGTCTCCCCAAGACTTCGGAGATCACCATTCGGTCATCTCTATCCCAACCACCATGAAGAAGACAAAGACAGAGAATAGCATGTGTAGGAGCGTTTTGGGCCAGAACTTGCAGATGTTCACATTCTTTATTGGTAAACAAAATCCATGGCATGCTTGGAAAATGGAATTGATTTAAGTGCTCAGGAAGAAGAGTAAACAAGTATTGCAAAGTACCTACCAGTCTCTGACATAATGCCAGAAGGTCACTTAACACATTTTAGGCAATATCATGTAAAAATGCTATTCTCAAAATAAAGAAGATATGAAAATATAACTGAGAGACAAAAATATAATTAATAATCAGAATGAGAGTCACTATTCAATGAGTATATTATACAAATTGGTGTCACATAATCCCTATTTTTATTCTAACATAGTAAAAGTATTTTTATTTATTCTAAACATTAATTTAGAAGGATAGCAAACTAACAGCAGTTAAGCACTATTTTGTACTATATAATGTGCAACAGATTTGACAGACTTAGTGCTATGTTATACTCACATCAGACTCAAGAAATAATTATTATAGTTCTTATGGTACACATGAGGAAATAGACTAAAAATTCAAGTATATTACCAAAAGTGTTATGGCTAAGAAGTAAAATACTCAAAATTCAAACCTAGGTTAGTCTCAACCTAATATCCTTGAAGAAGGTATTTTCTGTTATACCACCAAATTGCTATTAGTGTGTTCTTTGCTTCCTTAAAAAGATATGTGAGGGTTTATAAATGCTATTTATTTTTTTTAGAAATTTCTTTACAGACAATTACTCACACATTCTAGATATGTCTAAAATTGCGGACTTTTCTTTAACCTTGTACAGAAGGACATAATGCAAAATAACAGAAAACCCTGGCCTCCAAATAGCATTATGTTAAAGTGCTTTTATCTTATTTGGAAGTATTTTTGGAGAGTGATTTCATGCATGCAAATAAAGTAGTGCGTAAACAAAGAAATTTAGCTGTAAAATATTTAAATTATAACAGCCAGAAGCCACAAATACTTCTTTAAAGGACAGATTGCAAAGAAATCTACTAGAAGCTGAAATATTCTCTTTAAAAGAACTCTTTTAGACACACAGCACATTTCCTTGCTTATTTCCCATAAATTTTGTGTGACAAACCACTCAATGTCATCGTTCAATGCTTGAAAAGGTATTTTATGATCGAGTGATGATTACTTTAGGGTGATGAGATTTGAAAGGTATGCAAATGTGCTCTTTGATGGAAGAGCCATTTACCTATGAAAAGCAACATTACTAGAAAACTGATATGTTTAAGAAGTAAATGGCAAACCAAGTGAGCCAACAGTATTTGGCTGTTTCTTAAGCAGTAATATATCCAGAAGCATCCAATGCTAGGATCAGAAAATGGTAATGTAGTTAAACACTGAAAAAGTCCATCATTTTTCAATCTTAGCAGAGAGCTAAATTAGGTCTAAAACATACACATTAAGACACATAAGGATGATTGTCTCTGAATGCTCACAGAAGTCTGATCTCTTTTTATTGCTCCTCTATTAACTTCAATTCAAGAAAGTTGCCTTCTTGTTATGTTTGCGGGTGCTTTAGCTGTGGTTTTTTTTTTTTTTTTTTTCTGTGATGGGGCTATTTTTATTATTGCAAACTGGACTTATCTAACTTTGCGTGTATTAATAGTTTACATGAATACTCTTATTTTGGAAGTGTATTTTTTAAATTTTAACTTTTATTTCAGATACAGGTGGTATATTTTTATGTATTATACATTACAATTATTTCTTAGTATATTATGAATGAATTATCAAATATTTTGTATCTGCAGTCAATTTGTGGGAAGTAGAGGATTTTCTAGCCCTTTCATTTCTTTTGTTTGCATTTTCTTGGTAAGACCATCCTTCTTATCACCACCACCACCAATTAAAGTGCTTATTTGGTTGGAAAGCTAGCCTAAGTCCTTTTCCTTTCTCTATCACAACCTTCTCTCTCCTTTGCTTTACTTTTGTAGATAAATAAAATAAAATTAACATTTTCCAGAAATAAGATGCAAGATATAACCATTATGTTAAATACTGTTTACATATAATTCTAGCCTAATGATTTCCTATAGAATTCTTACTAAAGACTTTTGGCTTTTATACTTTCATGCAGCAAAGTCCAAAGTTCTGGGTAAAATAGATAAAAACTTTGGGCATCTTCACCGATTATTGTATGTAATTAGTAATCCTGCAGTTGAAATGCAAAAGGCTGAAGAGAATGTGCCTTAGTCAATACCCTTTTTCTTCTTTTTGTTTAAAAGCTTTACTGTACTTTTTATGGCACACAGTTTTAAAAGTAAAAAAAAAAAAAAAACAAACTATGCAAACACTTTCAAATAAGAAAGAAATTATCCATAACTCATCTTCAGGAAAAATAAACTGTTGACATGACAATCTTTTTTAAAATCACTGCATTATGATTGTATGTATTTGTATTTATATACAAATATTCAAGCACACACATCTCATACTACATAAGTAACATTATGAACATTTTCTATCTACTATATGCTCTATACACAATTTGTCTCAAGAAATATGTATATATAATTTTAATAGTTGGTATTTTATGTGAATTCACTTTAAAATATTTAATTAGTTCTCTACTGAAAGATATCTGTAATGAAGCTTAGAGAAGCAACTTCTTAGGTCATGTAGCTGATGAATATTGAAAAAGAAAAATAAAATTTGTTTTTAAATCCCATGCTGCTCTCACTAACAGAATATTGGCTTACTTTTTCACACAGCATTTTCAGTTATTTCTATGCATGTGATTGACCCAGACAAATCACTATGAGTTCTAAAAACAGTAATATTGCAGGTTAAATGAGTCATTCATTTTTGCTTTTTCACCCATTTAAAAGAAGGTCCTTTCCAATATATTTGTAACTCCCTGTATTTACCATGTGAAAACATTACATAAAGACTCCTTGTTTTACGTAATTTTGAAAGTTGACATGGAAAGTTCCACCATACAAATGCCCCAGCTGCATTATTAGAAGCGTTAGCCGTAGGCTTAGCTTGCATTGAACAAAAATGAGCAGTTACAACAATAAAACAAAGCTCACCAGTCATCTGGCATTGTATAAATCCAGTCATAAAGTGCATGTTATGATGTAACACCCACTGGGCCTAATTATTCCTTTTATGTACAGAAAAGCACAAGCTGTGCAACCTTTGGAAGTATTGACTACTTAGAAAGGCTTCCATTCCTCTCTCCTCCCACTCTCTGCCCACAATAGAAATTGTCCCATCAAGCCTCCATTCTGCTAGGAGAGAGAATAGAATCTGTGGTAAATGATAGTCTCTGTTCTGGCATGGAGTGGAACAAAAGCCTGCAATTGTCACCCCTCTGCTCAGACACATTTAATGGATTCTCAGTGCCAACAAGTTAAAATCTTTAACAGTGCCTGCGATCCTCAATGATAGAGCCTGGCTTGCCTTCACAGTTCTGTTATCACCACTGTCTCTGTAACTCTTAGCTTATGGCAAGACTATCTGTTCTTTGTTCCCCAGAAATGTATCCTACCAGTTCATCTTTCTTGCTTTTTTTTAAAACTTTTATTCTAAGTTCAGGGGTACATGTGCAGGATGTGCAAGTTTGTTACATAGGTAAATGTGTGCCATGGGCGTTTGTTGTACAGATTATTTCATCACCTAGGTATTAAGTCTAGTATCCACTAGTTATCTTTCCTGATGCTCTCCCTCCTCTCATCCTCTACCTTCTGGGCCCCAGTGTGACTATACCTTTATGCTCCACCTACCTATGTGAGTTCTGTCCTTCAACACATGCTAGTATACTACCTTCTTCCTGAAGTCTTCTTCCAGACTATCTTGGGCTTTGTTGATGCTTCATTTCTTTATTTGCAATACTTACTTGCTTCTAAATTAATCTTTTTATTGTGAATTTTATTTCTCCAACGTTATTATTTTTTCTCTGCCAATTAAAAAAAATTGTCCTTTACTCTATCTCTGACTGCTTAAATGCTGAAATACTATCCTCTCTTAGATGTTCAAATATAGTGTCTAATTAATTTTCTTGAATCGAGAGTTTGCCCCTTCTGAGAAAGCCTTTAAAAGAGTCCTTTTTGGTTATTGTTTTTCCCAGAGAAAACCATTTATAATTGAATCACTATTTAAAAAACATCATTTATATTAGGTCTGTGTTAGTCCCCTGAAACTGCTGAATGCCAGTTAGTACCTATAAATGCAGGTAGTATCTATCACACTGATAAAGAGAATCCCAGACATGAAAAGTAGGTAGACTCAGTGTATTTAGTAACAACAGAAGGAATAATTCTCTGAAAGGGTCGCTGGGGGGTTCTTTTACCAAACAGGATTGGGAAAGAACGTGGACTGCTTAGTATGAAAGTAAAATGTTGAACTTTTAAACAGTCATGCTGCTTTAATACCAGGAATATTTAAAGAGGCCTTTAGCTATTTTGCTGTTCTCATATTATAAGCAAATAGTCATAGTTTATCTTCTGTCGTGCTGCTTTAGTGTCTTCTAAGCCAATCTCAAAAGGTAAATATCAATTGTTCAGCCATAAAAGTCCATAAAAACCAGAGTTCCAGAAAAAGCATTATGTTTTGCATACAGTAATGTGTTTGTAAGTGTTCTATAAGCTCTGTCCAACAAAAATGGCAGTGCGAATACCAGCAAATATGGTATTTCAGTTACTCTCTGGGACACTTAATAATATTAGCAATATGTTTCAATCAGAACCACATTTATTAAGGAACTTTATGTGGTTTTCTTTTTCAATTTGAAGCTAATACATTGCTTGAAAGAACTCCAAGTAAATGTATAATATCAATCCTTGTATACTGGCTGATATTTGTAACAGTGCACCATGGGACATTACTTCCAGAATAACTTGAAAGCCAAACCATGAATTTAGAGCGCTACATGAGTTTCCATTAACGATTTTCAGCAACCCAGATGTTTCTATACAGCATAAACTAAAGCAACTGCATATCGTAAATGTGACCTCAAATCCATTTATTTTGTTAATTGTCCCTCTGCTACAATTCTTACCGGAGACTTGGGGAGTAAAGATTTAAATCAATCCAATTTTAATAACACTCAAGAATTCATTTCTCACCTAAATGGATATATATTTTATCCTTTTGCTAAAGGAGGAAACATTTAGTCTGCTTTTCCCTTATGAAGAAATTATCAACCAACAATCTATATAACTATGAGGTATTTAGTAATCTAAAATTAACACAAGGATACTGTTTAATCAAGCTTTTGGGAAGGTTTCAGATTTGGTTATTCTACGCATGCATCATTTCTTTTGTATCAGACTGATGTAACCAACAACAAAATTACTCTATTTAGATTCCATTGGATTTATTAGCTTTCTGTAAACCCTTCCCTGAGCTTCAGGGTACTTTGTTCATGGTCTATACCTGCAGCTCTTTACCTGTAGGTTACCTTCAAGTACAGGAGCCACTTTGCTCTGCAAGCATAGTCTTTGTATACTTTTGATACAGTCTTTAGTCAATGATATAAAGACTGACAGATTGGGGTGTGAGAACTTAGGTCTCTGGCCTTAGGTCACAGCAACTTTTTCCAGGGAAATTAGCAGAAATTTTCTGCCATGAAATTTTGCCTGAAATCTTATTCTTGCTCGGTTTCTTCCCCTTTATTTTCTGTTTCTTTTCACTCGTATTTTTTTTTCAGTTCTTCCTAATAATTCACTTGAAAACAAATGCTCAGTTTGAGTTGTGCTTCTGGGAAACTTGAACAGAAACAGCTTTTCTTATGCCTTGATATTTGCTTATTCAGTAGAACTCTTGGTCTACTAGTAAAGAATGATACATAAATAATTTATTTTATTAGAAATTAATTTTTTAATTAAGAATTTTGTTGGAGTTGCTTTTGGAGAAAACAGGGGCTTAGAAGTCAGAGAAAGATTCAAAGTCAGCCTGGGCTGCTCACTAGCTGTGCAACATTGGTAAAGTTACTCGGTCTTTTACAGTTCTTGTTTCATCAACTCCTTTGGAATTAATCCCCATAGGGATGTATTATATATTACATGAATATGTCTAGCCTGTGCTTTGCTCATAGAATTTCTCATTATGAATATTTCTCTTTGTCCTACCCACCTGTCTACTTGCTTGAAAATGTTTAATCTGCCAAAAGTATGATTTATGGCTACTTTATTGCATGTCGGTTAGGTCATGCCAATTTCACAGTTAATTATTCAGGGAAAGACAGGGAAGACTGAAAGGCAGAATCAGGGATATTGTTATTCTGTATATGTAGTGATGAACTATGTATTCTCCCTCTAATCCAGAAAGCCAGTACTATTTTTGGTCTTTATTTGTCCAACTGTGGCAGTATCACCAGATGTAACTACAAATGCCTTTATAGTAGCAAAGTTTCAAGAATTCCAGATATTGGAGGAACATATAGCTTTAAAAGTTTTCAGAGGAAATATAATCACTAGATATTTTATTATAAAGTTAAGCTGCTTAGTGATTTTGTCCCTGGAGAAGAAGCATTACAGTGGCCATATTACTTTGTGGTTAAAATTCTTTGCCAAACTATCACCTATATCACCTATTCCTTGTTTTTAACATACATCCAACTTGTTTAGTTATCTTAATTTTTCTCATGTGATCCTATGCTACAAAAGAATCCGAATTCAGCTGCAGCTCCATGAGAAATCTTGAATTATCTAAAGATCACCCCATTTTATTTTTATTGTCTTTTTTAAGTATATGACCTAATTTGACCAAATAAATTTTAAACAATGTATTTCTGGATCTTTTTGGAAATTCTATTTCTTCATCTTGAGAGGACAATCAGAAGTAAGTTGTTTTTTAAACTCTCCTTCACTTTAACTGGATATTATTGGTCATGTATATGAGCTGTGTAAATGCTGTAGCCAACTCCTGACTGAAATGAAGATGAAGCTTTCAAGTAAGAAGGAAACTCCAAGAAAATTGCAAGAAAACAGAATAAGAGCAACTCACCTTGGAAGAGATTCAATTCTCTTAATTACTATTTGTGTGAACTAATAAATTTCAATATCTTAACATCAGTTTGGGTGGGACTATTTGTTTCCTGCGGCTTTAGTAACAAATTACAATAAACCTAATGACTTAAAACAACAGATATATATTCTCTCACAGCTCTGGAGGCCAGAAGTTTGACATCAACGTAATGGCAAAGTTGAGTCTTTCTGGAGACTCTGAGAAAGAATGTGTTCCATGCTTATCTCCTAGCTTCTGGTTAGCTGCCAGCAATGCTTGGCATTCATGAGTATGTAGACACATCCCTCCAGTCTCTAACTGAGACTTCTCATGTCTGTCTCTCAAGTGTTCCCCTGTGTGTCAAATCTCTCTCCTCTCGTAAAAACAATTGTCATTGGCTTTAGGGCCCACTCTAAATCCAGAGAAATATCATCTAGAGATTTCTAATTCAATTCAATCTGCCAAAATCCTATTTCCAAATAAGGTCACATTCACAGGAATTGGGGGTAAGGATTAGACATATATTTTCGAGGGACACAGTTCAACACAGTTGAATTTTTGTTTCTCACAGATACAACCATTCTGACTGATCCAAATTCCAGTTTTATGCAAATAAATGACTCCTTTATTCTGTACCAAAATTCTAAGATCCTGGTCCTTCAAGATATCAAATTCTGCAATTTAAACTTATAAAAAAGTTAGTTATCAAATGTTTTTATTGCAATAAAAATCCCCTTTAGGGAGTTCATAAACAATGGTTGTCCGATGCTATTTTTAAGTACTCTCAAACTTATGTTTTTCATGACATCCAAATTATTCCAGAGGATTTCGATCATTTGAAATCTGTGAACAAAAATAAAGCATATTTTGCTTTGGAATATCCCAAATTATGTGGCTTATCTATATGAATCAGGACTTAAAATCTTTATTAGGGCCATAAAGGTATGGTATTAACAGCAATTTTCTAAATGAGTGAGCTAGATCGACAGACGGAAAATAAAAGATCTGCTTTGAGTTAATAGTAAAATTTCTACATAGTTTAGGTGAGTTTACTATTAAAATTCAATAAATGTGGTATTTTATACTACTATACACAAGGGATTATTTCAACATATTCTGAGAAATAAGTTGAAATGAAGTTTCTGAACTTTGAGTAGAAAATAAAACATAAATGCTTATTTTCTTTGGCATACAATAAAATGACGGAGAGACATGAAACATCCACAACTAAGACAGACAGAATAAATACCATGAATTTAAAATCATGTTTATTTTATGATGTCTTATATGCTTATTTAATAAGCACTCAATGGAATCTCTTCATGGTTCCTGCCATTTTCATTCAAAAAAATCTACAATCTTTGATGCTCTTACAATAGCCATAACTTCTTAAAGAAATGATATTATAAGTTTGAGCTTTTCAAAGCATCTTTTAAAGTAGTATCTGTTGAGCCAGATGTATAAGAGTTTTAACCTGAACTATATGAGCAGAGTCTGAGTGAAGAATACTATATATTCTTATTATTCTGGAGAAATAGACATGAATAAACTTCTGCCCAATGATCAACCTGCACACCCAGTCAGATGTCGTCTTCAAGGATAAAACCATCTCAAAACAGTTAAAAAGTATATTAGTATGAAGGAAAAAACATGAATAAATATGTTAAGAAAATTTGGTATAGTGGGAGATACTCTTCACAGATTTTTTTTTTTTTTGAGACGAAATCTCACTCTGTCACCAGGCTGGAGTGCAGTGGTTCTATCTCGGCTCATTGCAACCTCCGCCTCCCAGGTTCAAGTGACTCTTCTGCCTCAGCCTCCCACGTTTCTGGGACTACAGGCACTTGCCACCAAGCCTGGCTAATTTTTTTTTTTAGTAGACTGGGTTTCAACAAGTTGGCCGGATGGTCTAGAACTCCTAACCTCATAATCTGGCCTCCAAAAGTGTTGGGATTACAAGCGTGAGCCACAATGCCTGGCCATAGATACTTTGGATTCAAATCCTGCCGTCACCTTTTTCCAAGACAATAATCCAGTTGCTAACTTATTATTTTCTTATTACAAAATAAAAGCATGATTCATTTTGAACAACACTAAATTCTCCACTACACACTTATTAGAATAGTGAAAAGTCAAAACACTGACAATACTAAATGCTGGCATGGAGGTTGAGCAGCACAAATTTTCATTTATTTCTGGCAGGGGTGCATTTTTTTCTTTTTTTTTTTTTAGTTTCTGGGGTACATCGCACATTTGTTACATGGATATATGCATATTGCTGGAGTTTGTATTTCTATTGATGCCATCATACAAATAGTGAAAATGGTACTCAGTAGTAGTTTTTCAAAACTTCCCCTAGCTTCCTCCTTTCTGCTTTGAGATTACCCACTGCCTATTGCTTCCATCTTTATGTCTGTATGTATTTATTTGTTGTTTAGCTCCCACATATACGTGAGACCATGAAGTATTTGATTTTTCTGTTTCTGCATGATTTCAGTTAGGACAATGGCCTAGCTGCATCCAGGTTGTTGCAAAGGACAAGATTTCATTTTTCTTTGTGGCTGGATAGTATTCCATGATATATTATATACTACCATTCTTTTATCCAGTAAGCCATCAATGGGCACCTAGGTTGACTCCTTGGCTTTGTTATTGTGAATAGTGCTGTGACAACACAAAAGCACTGGTGTCTTTCTGGTAGAGTGTTTTATTTTCGTTTGGGTAGATATCCACTAATTGGATTGCTGAGTCCAGTGGTTGTTCCATTTTTATTTCTTTGAGAAATCTTCATGCTGTTTTCCCCAGAGGCTAAAATAATTGACATTCTCACTAAGAGTGTACAAGTGTTCCCTTTACTCCACATCCTTGCCGGCATCTGTTAATTTTTACTTTTTAATAATAGCCATTTTGACTGGAGTAAGACTACTGTCTAACATTGTAGTTTTGATTTGCATTTCTCTGATGATTAGTGGTGTTGAGCATTCTTTTCATATGTTTATTGGCTGCTGGTGTGTTTCTTTTTGAGAAGTATCTATTTATGTTCTTTGCCCACTTTTTAATGTTTTTTTTTTTTCATGCTGATTGGTTAATGTTTCTCATAGATTCTGGTTGTTACTCCTTTGTTGGATGTATAGTTGGCAAATACTTTCTCCCCTTCTGTAAGTTGTCTGTTTACTCTGTGGATAGTAAGAGTATCTTTTGCTGTGCAGAAGCTCTTTAGTTTAATTAGGCTAGACTTGTTAATTTTTGTTTTTGTTGCATTTGCTTCTGAGGTCTTAGTCATAAATTCTCTGCCTAGGCCAATGTCCAAAGAAGTTTTTCCTAAGTTTTCTTCTAGGACTTTTATAGTTTCATAGTTGACATTGAAGTCTTTATCTTGAGTTCATTTTTGTCTATGATGAAAAGTAGGGATTCGGTTTCATTCTTCTGCATATGGTTAACCAATTTTCCCAGAACACTGTATTGAATAGAGTGTCCTTTCCCTATTGTTCATTTTTGGATTGCTTATTCTGTTCTTTTGATCAATGTGTCCATTTTTGTACCACTACCATGCTCTTTTGGTTACAACCTTGTAGTATAGTTTGAAGCCAGATAACATAATGTCTCCAGCTTTATAACTTTTGCTTAGTATTGCATTGACTATTTGGGATCTTTTTGGCTCCACATGGATTTTAAAATGTTTTTTTCTAATTTTGTGAAAAATAGCATTGGTTATTGAAGAAGAAGAATATTGAATCTGTAGATTGCTTTGAGCAGTATGGACATTTTAATCATATTAATTCTTCCAATCCATTAGCATGTAATGCTTTTCCATTTGTTTGTGTAATCTATGATTATTTTCTGCAGTGCTTTGTTGTTCTCCTTGTAGAGATCTTTCCCCTGCTTGGTTGGATGTATTCCTACATCCTTTATTTTGTTGTGGCTACTTAATGGGATTTTATGCTTGATTTAGCTCTCAGTTTGAATGTTATTGGTGTATAGAAATGCTACTACTTTTAGTACATTAATTTGGTATTCTGAAACTTTACTGAAGTTGATTATCAGGTCTTGTAGTCTTTTGGAAGAATATTTAGGGTTTTCTCAGTACGAAATTATTTGTCAGAAAATAGAAGTAATTTGACTTCTTTTCCTATGTGGATGCCTTTTTCTTTCTCTTGCCTGATTGCCTTGTCTTAGGATTTGTTGTGCTTTGTCTCTGGCTCAAGACAAAGATGTTCACACTTGCTTCTACTAGTGAGAGTGGACATCCTGCCTTGTGCTACTTTTCAGGGAGAATGCTTCTAACTTTTGCCTGTTAGGTATAATATTGGCTATGGGTTTGTCATGGATAGCTCTTATTATTTTGAATTATGTTCCTTCCATGTGTACTCTGTTAAGGGTTTTTGTCCTCAACATAGATTATGTATGTTCAGTTTTTATGGAATCCCTTTCTGCATCTATTGAGATGATCATATGGTTGCTGTTTTCAATTCTGTTTATGTGGCGAATTACATTTATTGATTTATGTATGTTGAACTATCCTTGCATCCCAGGTATAAAGTTCACTTGACCATAACGAATTATCTTTTTCATATGGTGCTTTATACAGTTTGTTAGTATTTTTTTGAAGATTTTTGCATCTATGTTCATCAGGAATATTGGCTTACAGTTTTCTTTCTATGTTGTGTCCTTGCCAGGTTTTGATATTAGTATAATACTGGTTTTATAGAAAGAGTTAGAGAGGACTCTCTGAAAGAGTTAGAGAGGACTCTCTCTCTAACTCCCTTTTGGAATAGTTCAGTAAGATTGGTACAGTTCTTCTTTGTATGTCTCATAGAAGTTGGCTATGAATCCACATCCATCTACTGTAGGGTTTTGTTTTGTTTTGGCAGGTAGGATTTATATATTACAGATTCAATTTTGTAACTCATTATTGGCCCATACAGGATTGCAATTTCTTTCTGTTCAATCTTGGGAGGTTGTATGTGTCCAGAAAGTTAGCCATTTTTTCTGCATTTCTTAGTTTGTACAAATAGAGATGGTCAGAGTAGTTTCTGAAGATCTTTTGCATTTCTGTAGGATCAGTTGTAATGTCATTTTTGTCATTTTTAATTGTGCTAGTTTTGATCTTTTTTTTTCTTTATTAGTCTGGCTAGCAGTCTATCAATCTCTTTTCACCCTTTCAAAGAATCACCTTTTTTTTTTCATTGATTCTTTGTATGGTTTTTGTTCTGAATTTAATTTAGTTCTGCTATGATTTTAGTTATTTCTTTTCTTCTGCTAGTCCTGAGTTTGCTTTATTCTTGTTTTCCTAGCTCCTTTAGGTGTGATGTTAGGTTGTTCATCTGAGGTATTTTTAACTTGTTGGTGTAGACAGTTAATACTATAAAATTTCCTCTTAACACTGCTTTTGCTGTATCCCAGTGACTTTGGTATGTTGTATCTCTATTTCCACTTGTTTCAAAGATGTTTTTAATTTTTTGCCTGAATTTTCCTACTTACCCTAAAACCATTAGGAAGCAAGTGGTTTAGTTTCCATGTATTTGTCAGGTTTTGAGAGTTCTTGTTGGTATTAATTTTAAAGTTTATTCCACTGTCATCTGAGAAGATATGTAGTATGATTTTGAATTTTCTGACTTTATTAAAGACTTGCTTCATGACCGAGCATGTAATAAATCTTAAGAGTATGTCTTTGTGTAGTTTAGAAGAATGTATATCCTGTGGTTGTTGGTGGAATATTGTGCAGGTGTCTATTAGTTCCACTTGGCCAGTGTCCAATTTTAGTCTTGAATTTCTTTGTTAATTTTCAGCCTCAATGTTTTGTCTAAATGCTTCCAGTGGGCTGCTGAAGTCCCCCATTATTATTGTGTAGCAGACTATTTCTTTACATAGTTTTAATAGTAGTTGTTTTATAACTCTAGGTGCTCCAATGTTGGGTATATGTATAATTAGGATAGTTAAATCTTCTTGATGAATAGAATTCTTCATCATTATGTAGTCCCATTTTTTACCTTTTCATCTTTTACTTTTTAATATTATTGGTAGTCTGTTTTATCTTACATAAAAATAGTAATCCCTGCTTTGTTTTTCACTTGCCTTATAGATCTTTTCTCATTCCTTTACTTTGAGTCTATGAGTGGCATTAAATGTGAGATGGGACTCTTGAAGACAGCAAAAGATTGATTTATATTTTCTAGCCCAATTTGCCCCTCTGAGTCTTTTAAGTGGAACATGTAGCCTGTTTACATTGAAGATTAATACTCATAAGTGGGATTTTGTTCCTGTCTTGGTGTTTTTAGCTAGCTGCTCTGTTGTCTTCTTTTGTATTTGCTTTATATGGTCTGTGGGCCTTCTACTTACATGTGCTTTTGAAGTGGCAAGTATCACTCTTGTGTTGCCATGCTTAGAACTTCATTAGACATTGTTTAAAGGACCAGGCTGGTGGTGACAAATTCCCTTAGTCTTTGCTGGTCTGGAAAAGACTTTATTTCTCCTTGTTTGTTAAACTTAATTTTGTAGGAAATGAAACTCATGGATGGAATTTTTTTCTTTAGGAATGCTAAAAAATAGACCCTCAGTCTGTTCCGGATTGAAGGTTTCTGCTAAGAAAGCCAATGTCACTCTGAGGGAATTCCTTTTATAGTAATTTGAACCTTTTATCCAGCTGCCTTAAGCTTTTTTAAATTTTATGTTGACTTTGGATAGTTTGATGACTACATGCCTTGGGGATGGTCATTTTATATAGTTTCTCATAGGAGTTCTCTGAATTTCTTAGGCCTGCTAGTTGACCTCTCTAGCAAAATTAGGGCAATTTTTCTGAATTAAACTCTTCAATATATTTTCAAGGTTGCCTACTTTTTCTTCTTCTCTCTCAGGAATGCCTAAGTCATAGGTTTTGCCATATTACATAATCTAATGTTTCTCAAAAGCTTTGTTCAGTTTTTAAAGTTCTTTTAAAAAAATAGTGTCACTGGTTTGATTCAAAATACCAGTTTTCTAGCTGTAAAAGCCTTTCTTTCTTTGTCTAGCCTGTTGTTCAGTTTCCAACTGCATTTGGAAATTCCTATAGTGAATTGTTTAATGCCAAAAGTTATTCTTGGTTCTTTCTTTTTTTTTTTTTTTTTTTTTTTGAGATGGAGTTTCGCTCTTGTTACCCAGGCTGGAGTGCAATGGCGCAATCTCGGCTCACCGCAACCTCCGCCCCCTGGGTTCAGGCAATTCTCCTGCCTCAGCCTCCTGAGTAGCTGGGATTACAGGCACGCGCCACCGTGCCCAGCTAACTTTTTGTAATTTTTAGTAGAGACGGGGTTTCACCATGTTGACCAGGATGGTCTCGATCTGTTGACCTCGTGATCCACCCGCCTCGGCCTCCCAAAGTGCTGGGATTACAGGCTTGAGCCACCGCGCCCGGCCTCTTGGTTCTTTCTTATTTAGCCATGTCATCTTTCATATCCTGGATCTTCTTTTGTTTGTGTGTCTCTTTTTTTTTTTTTTTTTGGATTTCAGCTTCCTCCTAGATCTTACTGATTTACCTCATCATTCATATATTTAACTATCTATCAACAATTTCAGACATTGCAATCTGGTTAGGACCCATTGGTAAGGAGTACATACAATCTTTTGGAGATGACAAAACACTCTGGCTTTTTATGTTGCCAAAATTCTTTCTATAATTTCTTATCTGAGGGAGCTCTTGCTTCATGTTTCTAATTTTCTGTCATTTGGCTAAGGTTTTAATTATTTTATTCTTCTTTTCCCTTGAGGGTTTGATTGTGGTGTATGTTGCGTATAATCAAATGGCTTTGGTTTTGGGTGCTTTCAGAGGACCAAAGCTCGGAACGGGTTCCTTGGGTGCAGATAGGTTCTTTGCAGTGACATTCTCAGATCCTGCTTATTGAAGTAATTTTTTTTTTTTGTTTTTTTTTGTTTGGTGATGCAATTCATGCTGAAGTCCAGTAGACGGTGCTTAAGAGTAAGAGCTGACAAGTGAGCTGATTCTTAGTCCATATACATGCCCTGGTGGAGGTAGCAGGAAGAGATGTTGCTGTGGTGCACTGAAGCTCAGGGGGAAGAAGCCTGGGGAAGTATGCATAAGCTCCTCATCCTAAGCTAGCAAGAGCACAATCAGCTTCCTTATTACATCCCTGTCATGGAGTTCAGTCTTCTCTTTTTGAAGCTTTCATATTTGGTACCCAGTTGCAGTGTGGCTGTGGGTAAAGGAGCACCTTCCTTTTGGCTATCACTAGAATGGGGTTGATGGCAGAGCCACTTTTCTCTGTGTAGGGCAGGCAACTTCGGAATCTGTCCTCCCTTGCTCAGGTGCTACCACTTTGTGTCAGGAGGGTTAAGTTGGGTCCCACCCTTTGTGAAAGTGTGAACAGGTTCTGGCTTGTTTTTGGCTCACTGGAAAAGCATGAGAAGTAATTTTCCAGTGTGTGCTCACTTTCTTTGCGGATGGAGCCACTGGAAAAATGAGATAAATGCTTTATTTTAAGTGTTCACTCACCAGGCCCAGATTGGAAGAACTGCTACTGCATCTGACAGTGTATGGGAGGTAGGGGGTGAGATATTACCCAATGTCTACATCACTTCTTAGGCATCCCTGTGACCCTTTTTGCAGTTGGTGGCTCCCTGCATTTCCTCTGTCCTTAGAGGGGCTTTGCCAGGTAGTGTCCTTCCTTCCCTTCAGGATGGTCTGCACCAAGGGTTAGATCTCCAGGACACTCACAGCTCCCTGGGATCCACCAGTTCCCTGTGCTTGCCAAAATCAGAGTGGGTAGTAGGGTATGTTTGTGGGTGTTCTGTTGGTGCAGTGATTCAAGAGCAGAGGATCCCCAGGCAGAGGAGTGACACCATGGGTACCCAACTAGTATGGTGTCCACCATTTAAGCTTGGGTCTGAGGAGTGTTTGGCACCACTTGCATCAAGCTGGCCATTCAGTTCTCTGTTTATGGGAAGTTCTCTAATTGCCACTGATAGTGCTACCATGGATTGCAAGGGCGGAGGGGCACCCAATAGTTTAGTAGTCAGCAGCTTGTCAGAGGGTTCAGGGAGGGGAGAAGCACTCCCACCTACCTTTTCTGCTGGGGTTTGAGTTCATTAGGGGTCAGTCTCAGCTAGACTTTAGCTGCTCTTTTCTACACCCCAGCTTCTTTCCATGGGTGCTCTGAAGGATCCTGGTACTCTTCCCTCCATTTTCTGTTTAAAACTTGGCCTTGCACTGGTATCTTTGGTCTAATTTCTGAGAATAACTAGTATACCTTAAAAAAAAAAACAAAACAAACATAGTCACTTTGGAAGACATTTTGGCAGTATAAAAAACAAAAACAAAAACAAAAAAAACCATACACTCCAGCAAACATACTTCTTTGAATTTATCCAAATAAATTAAAAACGTATGTTCAGAGAAAACATGCATTAAAATGTTTTTACAAAGCTTTATTCATAATTGCCAGAAATGGAAAGCAATCAAGATGTCCTTATTTGATGAATAGATAAATGAACTCTAGTACCTTCAGACAATGGAATATTATTTAGCAGTAACAAGAAAGCTATCAATCCATGAAAAGAACTGGAGGAAACTTATTGGTTTATCATTCAGTGAAAGACACCAATCTGCAAATACTGTAGACTGTATAATTCCAACTACATGACTTTCTGCAAAAGGCAAAACTATGAAGTCAAGAAGATCAGCAGTTTTCAGAAGTTAGGAAGATGGAGGGATGCAAAGGCAGAAGAGGTGGTTCGGCCTTGTGTTTCCACTCAAATCTCATCTAGAATTGTAATCCCCACATATTAAGGGAGAGACTTGGTGGGAGGTGATTGGATCATGGGGCGGATTTCCTCCATTCTGTTCTTTTGATCGTGAGTTAGTTCTCAAGATATCTGACAGTTTAAAAATGTGTGGCTTTCTTCACTCACTTCCTCTCCTACTGCCATGTAAAATGTGCCTTGCTTCCCCTTCACCTTCCACCATGATTATTTCTTCAGGCCTCCCCAGCCATGCAAAACTATGAGTCAATTAAACCTCTTTTCTTTACTAATTACTTATTCTCTGGTAGTTTTTTTTTTTATAGCAGTGTGAAAACAGACTAAAACAGCAGAGAAAAGAGTATTTTTAGGGAAGTGAAATATTGTCTGATAACTACAATGATGGATAATATAATTATACGTTTGTCAAAACCCATAAAATGAGTATACTACCAAGAATGAACCCTAATGTAAACTATGCAACTGTATCCTAGGAAGATATGTAAATTATAAACTTTAAGTATTAATTTTGTATCACTGTAGATTCATGGATTGTAACAGACATACAATTATTCTGCAGAATGCTGATAGTGGGGACGTGTGCACCTGTGTGGTCAGGGGCCATTTAAAACTCTATCTTTTCAGCTCAATTTTGCTATAAGCATAGAGCTGCTCTAAAAATTAAGTATATTAAAAAGATAACACTGTATCTAACACAGAGGCACTAAATAGCCTCTGTATCAAAGAAAGGTACTCCCATGTTTATTGCAGTACTAGTCACAATGACCAATATAGAAAATCAATGTTGGGCCAGGCGTGGTGGCTCAGGCCTGTAATCCCAGCACTTTGGGAGGCCGAGGCGGGTGGATCAGGAGGTCAAAAGATCGAGACCATCCTGGTCAACATGGTGAAACCCCGTCTCTACTAAAAATACAAAAAATTAGCTGGGCATGCTGGTGCGTGCCTGTGGTCCCAGCTATTCGGGAGGCTGAGGCAGGAGAATTGCCTGAACCCAGGAGTTGGAAGTTGTGGTGAGCTGAGATCGTGCCATTGCACTCCAGCCTGGGTAACAAAAGCGAAACTCCATCTCAAAAAAAAAAAAAAAAAAAAGGAAAAGAAAATCAAGGTCTGTGAATAAATGAATAAAGTGAATGTGGTAGGTATAATAAAATATCATGCAGCCTGAAAAAGAATACACTTCTGTTACTAGTAGCAACATGGATGGATATGGAGGATATTCAATATGTTACATGAAAAATGTCTATAAAATTTTTTTAAAAACAATTTTGCAGATAGTTCTCAAAGACCATTTAAAAACATAAAAACACTTTGGGGCCAGGCATAGTGGCCCACACCTATAATCTTAGCACACTGGGAGGCTGAGATGGGAAGATCATTTGGGTGCAGGCGTGTGAGGCTGCAGTGAGCTACGATTACGTTATGGTACTCTAGCCTGGGTGACAGAGTAAGACTGTGTTTCTAAAACAAAAAGCGATGACAAATAAACCCCCAAAAGTTTTGCTGTATTTCTTTCCAACTTATTTTTGTTTACATAGCATTTTTCCTGCATAATAATAGATAATGCTATATAGTACTATTATTAAATAAAAATAATATTCAATTATTAATTCTAGAACTGTTTTTTTTTTGAGATGGAGTTTTGCTCTTGTTGCCCAGGCTGGAGTGCAATGGTGTGACCTCAGCTCATTGTAACATCCGCCTCCCGGGTTCAAGGGATTCTCCTGCCTCAGCCTCTTGAGTAGCTGAGATTACAGATGCCCACTACCACGACTGGATAGTTTTTTTGTATTTTTATTAGAGACAGGGTTTCACCATTTTGGTCAGGTTGATCTCGAACTCCTGACCTCAGGTTACTCACCTGCCTTGGCCTCCCAAATTGCTGACATTACAGGAATAAGCCACCACAAACAGCCTCTAGAACTACTTATTGTGAACTTATTGTGGCCCCGAAACTCTTCTAGGCAATCAAAATAAAATTATAAATTTAGAAGAGAAATTATCTGTTTTCATGAAAGTTGAATTCTAATGAAATTGTAATATCCAGAAAGACAAATCTATAAATAATATATTTGCATTTGCTGACCAGTGTTTTAAAAAATAATAATAGTAAGGAGTGTAAGAACTAATACAAATTAAACATAAGCAACTTAATTCTTCTTACTGGAAATAAAGGAAGAGGTATATCCCCCATTCTCTTTTCTAAGTCATTTTATTTTAGAAAACTCGTAATTTTAAGTTCTTTTGTATATCTTTGAAATATATTTAATTTTTTAATTTTTTTACTTTAGGGTCTGGGGTACATGTGCAAGTCATGCAGAATTGTTGCATAGGTGCATACATAATCCAGTGGTTTGCTGCCTGTATTCTCCCTTTGACTATATCCAGCATTTCTCCCCATGTTATCTCTCCCCACTCCTGCTGTCCCTCCCCTAATCCCCCACAACTGCCCCCAGTGTGTGATGCTCCTCTCCCTGAGTCCACGTGTCCTCATTGTTCAACGCCCACCTATGAGTGAGAACATGCGATTTTTGGTTTTCTCTTCCTGTGTCAGTTTGCTGAGAATTATGGTTTCCAGATTCATCCTAGTCCCTACAATTTTTTTTAAAAGCTAAATAGCCTCTTGACAGCTTTTAGACCCAGAGATATCTTTCCCAAGGACTTGGAAACTATCTCATTGAAATGTAATCACCGAAGATAGCACTTTGCCTCCTTTTGTCCTCCTGTTTCTGTGAGAGGGCAAGAGACTAACATCAGTGGATGAGAGGGCAAGAGACTAACATCAGTGGATGCCTTACTCCAAATTACAAAACGAACTCTTGTAACAAACATGTAAGAGGTTTATTTTTCTATTCAAATTAAAGTAATTAGTTAACACAGAGAGTCACTCTGACTACCAAGTGAATTTATGATAAACTGTGTGTGACAAATAGTGCTGTCAAGTCCTCCTATGGGAGGAATAGTTACTGCTTATCTTGAGAACGTGTTTGTAATGGGTTGTATAAGCTTCTCTATATAAAAAAGTGAGACTTCTGTCTTTGCAGTCTCTTAGTGGATTGCTTGTGATTTGTGTCACGTCCTGGTTTAATTCTTATTAGACGATAAAATTGTGTTACTTCTCTTCTAACTTGTGGTGGTGGAGAGACTCCTGGGCTGGAAGGAGATTTTGTTTTTAATTATATTTTCTCGACATGGAATAGAAAAGTATGCAATAGGATGTTTGTGGGATGTGGATTTAGTGAGAATGGCCTACAAATTCTTTCTAGGGAAATGATATTTGAGTAGAGATCTAAATGTTAGAAAATAACTAGCTATATAAAATATCTATGGAAAAGAATCCAAGGAGTGAGAATAGCAAACATAATAGTTCTGAGACAAAGATAAGCCTGGTTTATTTTAATAATGGAAAGTAGGCCAATATATGAACGCCTTAAAGACTCAGAAAAAGTGATAAGCAAATAAAGTCAGAAAGATAAGTTGTCATCATATAAGGCTTGCTGTCATTAAGTAGAGATTTTAAAAAAGATTCTAAGTATAATTGTGTGCATCACCTAGTTCACAGTTTCAAAAATATTACTACTCAGTGTGCTTTGTACAGAATAGGCTATGCAGGGGAAAAGGCTCTAGTAAGGAGGTAATTAGGAGTCTATTGTAGTTGTCCAGGCAGGAAATAGGACTAGAGTAACAGTGGTGGATGTTTTGAGAGGTGGTTGAATTTGGAATAAACTTTGGAGATAGACAACTCCATTTGGAAAAGAAGACCATGAAAAACAAGAAAGCAAGAATACCTCCCAGGTCCTTGTCCTCTGCAACTGGATGAAAGCTGACACCATTATAAACTGGTAGGCTGGGGAAGACTAATTTTAAGGAGGAAATCAAAAATTCCATTCAGCCAGGTAGTACTTGAGACACTCCTTAGATATTTAAATACCGACAAAAAGTGAGCAGATAGAGAAAAGAGTCTGGAGTTCAGAAATATATTTTAAGAAATCAATAGTGCAGACCTTATTTTAAGCCAAGGGTCTGACTAATGTCATCTAGAATAGAGTATCACTGGTGATTAAATGAAAGATGTAAGCTGTGCCCTCAGGCAAATAGACATGTAAAGAACTGAAAAAGGGAGAGAAGCTAGGGAAGGAAACCGACGAGTCATTAGTACAGTAGGAAGTAAAACAAGACTGATTTTACATGGGCCAAAAAATGATTTTGAGTTGCAAGGAAGTTGTCAACAGTGTCAGAAGCGTTGTGAGTTCAAGTGTGTTAAGAACAGATATTTGAATTTTGTTTTTAGAAACGTAGTCATTGGTGACCTTGATAAGATCACTTTCAATGGAATGATGGGGAAGAAAATCTAAATTGAGTGAAATAAGGAGGTGAGAAAAAGAAGATTAAATATAGGTAGGTCTCTTGTTAGTGGGAAGCATAACTATAAAAGGGAAAAGCTGTGCACTTTTTTTTTTTTAAATAATAGAGATTGATTTTATGTCAGATTCCAAAACTCCAGTTATTTCATTGTCTTTTTCCTTGTCAGTATGCCCCCACCATCTCTTCAGATACATAAATTAAGAAAAATGACAAAGACAACGGCAATGAATTCAGCATAAAAAAATAACAATATACACTCCAAAGTATATGCACCATCTTGCAAACTTAGGATTTTTAATATGAAAACGATTTAGTGACGTTGATTTATGCCACCTCCTATTTCTTTAGAAAAAGAATAATACCTACTTTATAAATGATTAAAATCAAATTTAAAAAATGCTATATGAATTTTGTTTTTCTGTCAACCACATGCTGCATCTTTTCAGAGTTTTTTTTAAAGAGCCCATAACTGTAATTTTATTTTAAGCAAAACTAGACAATTTTCCATTTCCCCTGATAAATTACTATTTTATTATTTTAAATTTCCTCTCGAGTTCTATTTAATATGTTTTTCAATTATTTTAAAAAAACATTTCATTAAAGCAAACTTGTTAGAAATGGAAAAAAATTTGGAAACTTTTTTGCGTAGTTTATTCATGAGGCATACCTGGGTGAAATGTTTTCCGAGGCTTCATATGTGAAATTGTTTTTATTCTTTTCCAAAATAATGAATAAGTTGGTTGGATGTAAAGATCTTGGTATATGGCAGGTCTATTCACATTCTCTACTTACTCTGTTTGCCGGATTTTGTAAAAAACTCATTGATGTGTATGTTTCTAAGAAACTTGCTTTTCTTATTTTGAAATTTTTAGATATTTTTCTTTGCCATTAAAATACAAAAGTATATCCTATTTCATTCTATATTTGCCCTGAAACATTTTGATTATTCTTTGTTTATACTTTTCTCCCTTTTTTAAATTTTTATTTTTTCTAGACAGGTCTCACTACCTTTCTCAGGCTGTACTGGAACTCCTGGGGGCTCAGCTAATCCTCCTGCCTCTACCGCCTCCTGAGTTAATTGGTATTACACATCTTGTAGGTTTGGTTTTGTTTTGAAGGTAAGAAATTTTTTTCTTCTGTTAAGGAGTCTTCAGTGTTTCTTCTATTTTCTTTTTAGTTCAGACCCAATATGCATACTGTGCAATCCCAATGTTAGTCTTACAAATATTTTCCATTAAAATAATTGTCAAACTGCATATTACTTTTCTGCAGTGTTCTAGAATTTTTCCCTGGATTGTTTCTCAGTATTTTTTTTTATCTGTATTATAGGATTATTTCTTGGCTTTCTCCTGTAAAATACAAATTTGATACTGTTGACAATCCTATTCACACTCATGCATGCTTCTCAGTTCCCATGGTTTTTTATACCTTTTCCATTACAAATCTAGTGTCTGTGCCTTTCACTGACAGACCCAAACTCAGTATTGTAAGAAAAAAAAATTAATTCCAAGATTTCTTCCCCACAGATAACAGGAGTTTTTGTTGTTGTTGTTATTTGTTTGTTTGCCTAATTAATTGCTTCTTGATATTATTTTAAAAGACACTGCCTCAAGATGGTCTATTTATTTTAATTTTTATGTTCAACTTCCTTAGCCACATTTTAAAATCTTAAGTTTGAAATATACAGAAAGAAAGCCTCATATAAATTTATTCCTCTGATCTACAACCACATGATTCCTGTACCTTTATAAGTTTCTTTATAAAGTTTCAACAGGTTTTTATGGTAATCTGCCCTCACTATCTCTTAAGATACATAAATAGAGAAAAATGACAGAGACAATAGCAACAAATTCAGCATGAAAAATAACAATGTATACTCCATTATATATGTGTCATCTTGCAAACTTAGGATTCTTAGTATAAGCACAATTTAGTAGGGCTGATTAATGCCACCTCCTATTTATTTAGAAAAAGGATACTAGCTATTTTGTAAATATTTAAAATCATGTTAAAAGTTACTATATGAATATTGCTTTTCTGTCAACCACATGCTAATTCTCAAATTCTCTTGATGACTCGAACACCCAAACCTATGTCAAGAAACATTAATTCTTTAACAGAAAAACTAGAAAAAAGAGTGTATCTGACCACGGCAACTCTATAAAAATATATCATCTTATATAAAATCACTTCATAAAGCAAATTATTCTATTTTTATTTTTATTTATTTTTTATTATTTATTTAGAGGCAGGATCTTGCTGTGTTGCCCAGGCTAGAGTATAGTGTGATCATGGCTCAGGCAGCCTCAAACTTCTGGGTTAAGAGATCCTTCTGCCTCAGCCTCCCAAGTCAATAAAGCAGTTTTTGTGAATATACCTATGTGTGTGTGTGTGTGTGTGTGTGTGTGTGTGTGTGTGTGTGTATGCGGTGATATTTTTAGGCTATAGTCTACCTAGTTAAATCAAGTAATCAAGTAGGAGAAGACAGATTCAAGCCTAGTTAATAAAGGAATCCATCTGACAGAACCAACACTCGGTATCTCCCAGCAAAGAATGTTTTCTTAGCTACAGCCACCAGTAACTAGAAAGTCTTGCTGAAAATAGGATTTAAAAATCTAAGCAAAGTAAAATTCTTGGGAATGAATAAAAGGCTCAATGATTAGATCTGGGGTAAAGGCCAGGGTTGTCATATCATTAAGAGTTACTCAGTGGGGAATCTCAGATGTTGGGTTGTCTGTCACTACAGCACCAATGGATGACTGAGTCACTGAAGCCTTCTTCATGTAAGTCAAGAATTGTACAGCTTTGAAACAGCTTCATGATTGAGTAGTGGTTGGAAAATAAGCAGGCAGGTATGTTGTTTTCAAAGGTTACTGAAATACACCTCCCTGGAAAATATTCTTCTAAGCAGTTGATTACAGGATACTGAGAAAAGAATAACTGTTAAGGATGCCAGAAGCATTAGCCCTAATGAACAGGTAGAATAAGTGACATTCTACACTGGATAATTCAAGGGTCACAAAAGCCTCAACAAAACTCTGTATTACCCTTCAACCTTACATTCATTTATCCATTCAACACAAGTTGATAATAATATATATTTTTTTCTTGCCAAACTGTAGATCCCCAGAATGAAGATGGGGAAGATGGTGTTTCTATGAGTAAAAAATAATAACAAAAAAATAAAAAGTACTTGAAACTTTTTTCAGTCATAGAACTGTTGATATGTTTTATTTATTTTTGCTTTCTGTCTTTATTAGCATAGTGGTTGAAATGCTGTGGATGTCCTCATGCATGCAGTCTACCTGTTAGGTCATTTCATGCATGCAGTCTACCTGCTAGATCACTTTCAATGGACTGATGGGGAAGAAAATCTAAATTGAGTGGAATATTTGTATAACTGCCAGGTAGGGTGAATATAAAAACAGAAATCAGAAAACAGGCCAGTAAGAAAGTACCAAATGATGGTATTCCTTAAGGAAGTTCATGGTGTCGGGGGTACACATAAGAATAAGAAAACTAAGTGTGCTAAATACAAGACCTGCCTTCTTTACAATATGATGGTAGATGAGAAAATGATAAATACGAGGTCTCTTTGTAAACATTGTATAGCGCCCTCTCATTACTTTACTGTCTGGAAAATGTCTTCTTGTGTATGCAACAAACATCTCACTCCTCCTTCTGTCCTTTAAACTGGAAGAACTTAACATTGTCTATGCATGGATAAAACAAGAATCATCCTAAACAAAAACATTTTTTTTCCTATCAATCAATTAAAGTATTCAGACTAAATTTTAAAATTAAATTCTATTTCATTCATTCCACAGCACGTCTTGGCCGAGAAGTGCAGCTGGTATTATAAGTAAATGAGTCATGTTAGGAGAGGCCAGATATTTAACATCTACTCCCGGAAGCCTCCATGTGCCCTGTTCAGATAATGAAATCCTCTAAAAATGCTATGAGGTATTTCATCTGTGAAATATTTTTATCCAATTTGTAAAACTCAGGATATGAGTCAAGGAAACCAGGAGAATTCAGTTTGAGATAATTTTAATGATTTAAAGTCTGAGACAACTGATTAGGAATTCTGAGCTTTAGTGATGTAACCTTTAAAATATCCTTCAAAAATCTTCTTATAGATTTAACTTGATATCTATACTCCTTATGAAATAATAGAGATAGAAGATACATCTGACTTTTCTGACTCTTGTAAAAGTAGTAAACCAATAAAGGGGAAAACTAGTATTGGAATGAGGGAAATTCATAATAGCAAACACCAGCATCGAAAGTCTTACAAGAGTATAAACAAGTTGCCTGTTCCAAAAAGCACCACATCTCCTAGGGCAAGAAGAGTCTCTGCCTCCATCCCATGCTTCAGAGCAGTTCTTCTCAAACTTTAATGTGCATACTTACAGATCCACTTAAAATTCAGATTCTGGTCCAGTAGGTCTGAGGTGGGCTTGAGCTTCTGTATTTTTTATGAAATCTTTGGTGAATGTTTCTTAAGCTCTGCACCACTAGCATTTTGGACCAACTGATTGTTTGGGGAACAGCTCTTATGTACTGTCGATTTTTTAGCAGCATTTCTGTCTTCTACCTAATGGATGCTATTAACACTCGCCTGAGCAGTTGTGACAATCAAAGTAGCTCCAGGTATGGTCAGATGTCTTCTAGAGTACAAAATCACCCCAGGTTGGGAACTACTATTTTAGGAGATGCTGATGCTGCTGGTTCTAAGGAGAGAGATTTTTCGAGAGCTCCATCTGATTATCTCTGTACTAAATTCATTTTTTCACAGAGTAAGAGTTCTCTGGGTTATGAGAAGGATACATCCTGAGCCTATGCTCCCCTACTTGATGAATCTCTAGGTAACTAAAACTTAGGGATCTCCTTCTAACACATCCTGACTTCCTTCCAAAATTCATGGTGCCCTGCTCTGTCTCCCCAAGGACTGCCTATGTCACTGCACATATATATAACCCTAGGCTTTCAGCCAGTTTGGGCAAGGAGAAATGTTCTGACAATGGGTGGACAGAGCTGAGGCATGTGTGTTGGGATGGCCACATGCATGCAGTTCTATCCCAGCACATGAATAATTGGAATGGAGAAAAAAATCCTATGGGGAGTCACAGAGAGGAGCCGAGGCCATGCCCTCCACATCCTGCCATGTTTTGGTGTGCAGAAACTTAAAAGTCTAAAATTTTAAGTTCAAGTTTGATTTTCTAGGTCATTGTAAAGGCATACTTATCAAAATAGGATGATACAACATACTTAATGATTTGGGGGGCTTGATTTATTATTTTTAACAAATCACATATGTGCCTCCAATTAACTCTTGCCTTGGGATGCTATATATGCTAAGGGCTGGCTTCGTTTCAGGTTTGGTGGAGAATTCTGAATGTCTGACATCACAATAAGGGTCCTGATGACTGGGAAATAAAGAGAGTCCTTTTGTTCAGAGGAGAAAAGTCAGTTGCTTAACCTAAAAAAATCATGTTGGGGATTATAAAACTTAGCATAAAACATAAAGCTTAACTTGGAACACATAGTTTCCCATGAGTCTATTTTACTCAAAGACCATTTTCATTGTGATGTGTTAGGTATTGGCAAGTTTTGCTGTAAAGTGTCAAATAGTAAATATTTTAGGGTTGGCAGGCTAAACAACTCTGATGGAACTACTTGATGCTGTTGTAGCTCAAAAGCAGACATAGGTAATACATAAAAGGATGTTTGTGGCTATCGTTTAATAAAACATATCTTTTTAAAACCTGGCTGCATTTTTCTAATCCTTGTGTTATATTTTCCCACAAGACAAAGGGACTTTAAGGTAACATGTTAATGAGACATAATATTAACTGTTAAAATCAATCTATACACTAAGTAGATGATATAGATCAAAATACATGAGCCAGAGTTTTTGAATTTTTGCTGAGTCTCAGAATCCTGACTGTAAAAGTATTTGTCTTCTACTTAGATATGATCATCTCTCTGTAATGATTAGTGTAAAGGTGTTTCTATAACATGAGACTAATAAAGACCTACACACATATCATGCATACATATATGCATAAAGAAATGAAACTGACTGAAGGCACACTCTGAAATTAAATCACATATTATGAATATTGAGTTACCTTAAATTTGATATATATTTATCAACACTTCTTTATTTGGAATTGGGATAAATCTTTAAAATGAGACTCTAAAGGAATGTATTTTTTTTGTTTTTTTTCTGAATTATTTATCAATTTGTGTTATCGAAGTTTTCTTGATATAGGTCCATGTATTGTACTTTTCTTAACTCACTCACTATATGTCAGGATGTCATTCTCTAATACAGACATACCTTGGAGATAGAGGAGGCTAAGTTCCAAACAACAGCAATAGCATGAAAATTACAATAAAGTTAGCCAAAACTTTTTTGGCTTCTGAATGTACATAAAAGCTGTTTATGCTGTATAGTAGAATATTCGTCATGTCTAAAAATTAATGTATATACCTTAATTAAATTTTTTTTTGCTAAAATGTTTCTACAATTATGTGAACCTTTAAGCCAGTCACGGTCTCTTTTTTTGCTTGAGGTTATTGACTTGATGCTGACATCTGCTGACTGATCAGTGTGGTGCTGCTGAAGGCTGGGGTAGTTAAGACAGTTTCAGAAGACAACAATGACATTTCCTGTATTAACTAACTCCTCCTTTCAGAAAATCTCTGTAGCATGGGATAGTGTTTGGTACCATTTTACCTATGATAGAACTTCTTTCAAACTTGGAGCCAATCCTATCAAATTCTACTGCTGCTTTATCAGCTGTTTGTATGATATTCTCAATATTTTACTGTCATTTCAACAATGTTCACAACATCGCCAGGAGTAGATTTTATCTCAAGAAAACACTTTCTTGGCTTATCCATATGAAACAACTTCTCATTCATTCAATTTCTGCATGAGAGTGTAGAAATTCAGCCTCATCTTCAGGCTCTACTGCTAGTTCTAGTTCATTTGGTATTTCCACTATATCTATAGAATCTTCTCCCACTGACACTTGAGCCTCTCAAACTATTTATGAGGGTTGGAATTAACTTCTTTCAAACTCCTGTTAATGTTGATATTTGGACCTCTCATGAATGATGAATGTTCTTAATGGCGTCTAGAATGTTGAATCCTTCCAGAAGGTTTTCAATTACTTAGCTCAGACACATCAGGAAAAGCTCAAACTATTTAATTTAAATTAATTTAATTTAATATTCTATTTATGGTAGCTATATTTTTATGGAACATATTCCTTAAATAATAAGACTAGAAAGTTGAAATGACTCCTTGATCTATGGGCTGCAAATGGAAGTTTAGTTAGCAGACATGAAAAGAAAAAAATAGTTAATCTCCTTGTACATTCCCATCAGAGCTCTTGGGTGAGTAGGTACGTTGCCAATGACACTAACGTTCAGAATGAAATCTTTCTTTCTAAGCACTTGGTTTCAGCAGTGGGCTTAAAATATTCAGTAAACAATACTGCAACATAGATGTACTGTCATCCAAGCTTTGCTGTTCAACTTGTAGAATACAAGCAGAGTATATTTAGTATCATTCTTAGGGGTTCTAGGATTCTTGGAATGGTAAATAATGGTAAATGACCGTTGGATAAAACTTAAAGTCACCAGCTGCATTAGCCCCTAACGAGAGGTCAGTCTTCCCTTTGAAGCTTTGAAGACAGGCATTGAGTTGTCCTCTCCAGCTGTGAAAATCTGACATGGCATTTTTTTTTCCTATATAAGGTTGATTCGTCTCATTAAAAATCTCCTGTTTAGCCACCTTCATCGAACATCTTAGCCAGATCTTCTAGATAACTTGCTTCAAATTCTACAGCAAATCTTGCTGTTTCACCTTGGAATTTCATATTATGAAGATGGGTTTCTTTTCTTATACCTCATAAACCCACTTCTACTAGCTTCACACTTTTCTTCTGAAGCTTCCTCACTTCTCTCAGATTTCAAAGCAATGAAGAGAGTTAGAGCCTTGCTCTGGATTAGACTTTCCTTTAAAGGAATGTTGTGGTTGATTTAATCTTCTATTCAGTTCACTAAAACTTTCTCTATATAAGCAATGATATAATTACACTTTCTTATCATTATGTGTGTTCAATAGAGTATCACTTTTAATTTCCTTCAATAACTTTTTTTGGGGGCATTCACAACTTACCTATCTGTTTAGAACAAGAGGCCTAACTTTCAGCCTATCTGAGTTTTTAACATCCCTTCACTACACTTAATCATTTCTAGCTTTTGATTTTAAATGAGACCTTGAAACTCTTACTTGAACACTTAGAGTCCATTGTAGAGTTATTACTTGGCTTAATTTTAGTATTATTGTGTCTCAGGGAAGGAGCATACTGAGGAAAGGGATACAGAGAATGGCCGGTTGGTGGAGGAGTCAGAATACACAGAACAATCATAGATTATACATTAAGTTTGCCATATTATATGGGTACAGCTTGTGGCATTGCAAATTAATTACAGTAGTAAAATCAAAGGTCACTGATCACAGATCATCATAACAGATATAATAAGAGTGAAAAAATTAAAGCATTGTGAGAATTACCAGAATGTGATAAACAGGAAGTGAGCATATGCTGTTAGAGAAATGGCACTAGTAGACCTTCTCAAGGAAGTATTGCCACAAACTTTCAGTATGTTAAAAACACAGTATGTACGTAGTACAATAAAGTGAAGTGCAATAAAACGAGGTCTACCTGTATTGGACTATTCATGAATTCTTGAACAGAGTTTCCACCTTTGCTCCTATGACCTTTTTAAGGTTTATTTAAGTATTGATTCTTTATCAATAATGTTTTAAAATACATCAGTTCTTTTCAGTATGTTCTACTAACTCCCAATCAACTTAGTTACTTGAGAAACTGTATCACCCTGTGTTTATCTATTACATCTTCTCTCTTTGTAAAATGACCTCTTCATTCTCTGTGGGGTTAATTTTCTGGGTTTTATACCCAAGGTAGGACAGCTCTTTGGTCCAGTTGGAATAAGAAAGATACTATAATCTCCTGTTGTTGAAGGAGAATAACTTACTAATTGCAATATGAATTAAAACTGATTCCCCTATTGGGAAAAATATGGAAGAGATCCAATGTCTGAAGCAAAATCATTATATATCTTTCTTGGCAGCTGCACCTCACCATTGCATGGGCTAATAAGGCTGTTATATAGTAGTATATGGTAGTATAAGAAGAATTACCCATTCATTTTGCAACCAATTCTAGATTTCTTACTAATTCTTGTATGAGGCCCTGAAGTTATTGGATTTCTCATAGCAGAATATCTGTCTAACAGAGTGCCTTTTTTGTTCAAGACCTCCATATGCAACCACGTTACAAAACCTATCCAGAGAGAAACCCCTTACACCCTGAAAAAGGAATTAAAAATTGGAAATGAGTACTATATTCTTATTCCCTGTCTTTCTCTTGCAATCTACACCAGGCTCTGGTAGGGGAGAGAGGCAGGCTGATAAAACATTTGCAAGGCAGTGAAAATATGTTTGGGCTAATAAATTCAAAAATACATTTGCAAGGAAACATATTATACAGAGTACACCTAGGAAGTGCTCCAATGATAGAAAACCAAGGTTCCCTGCTTATTCCTACCAAAACAGCTTTAAGGTCTTACTTTTTCTTTTTTTGTAGCTAACACAGTTCAAAACTCTGCAATTATCACACATGAGTAAACCAGTGAAAATGTGCTATGCTTTCTACAGCAATTCTCAGGCTATCCTTGATAATAATAATGGTGATGGACAGGAGTTTTATTTCTGGAAGCACGGTCACCATGTAAAACCAAATTATCAGATTTCAGGGCCAAAAAGAACATTTTGTTGGATGTAACAGCTATAAATCATTCATCTCTAGAATACTGGAAGTTGTGGCTTTTAGCAAAGAAATATATCAAATGTAGTTTAATATTGATTTTTTTTCCTTTCAGAAATGCATTTCAACCAAGAGGACCCCAAAGCTTAGTAAATCTACATGTAATCTTTATGCGGACTGCAGTTACACGTTTCTCCTTATTTTATTGAGAAATGTTTGTGACAGTTTATTCAATTTCTTCTCCTAAATCTGACTTGCTTTTCATAGGAGAGCATCATGAGAACTGTGGCCTCCTAGTTACTGGGAATATCAGAGTGTGTGAATGATCCCCCGAATGAATGCAACACAATGCCCAGGTCCCCTTTGAAGGTGCCTCCTTCGAGAAATGTCTAATATATAGGTTACCATAATTTCTTTCTTTCTCTTTTTTTTTTTTTTTTGAGACGGAGTTTCGCTCTTGTTACCCAGGCTGGAGTGCAATGGCGCGATCTCGGCTCACCGCAACCTCCGCCTCCTGGGTTCAGGCAATTCTCCTGCCTCAGCCTCCCGAGTGGCTGGGATTACAGGCACGCGCCACCATGCCCAGCTAATTTTTTGTATCTTTAGTAGAGACGGGGTTTCACCATGTTGACCAGGATGGTCTCAATCTCTTGACCTCACCATCCACCCGCCTCAGCCTCCCAAGGCGAGGGACTACAGGCGTGAGCCACCGCGCCGGGCCAGGTTACTGCAATTTCTAATGTGAAGCTCCATCACTCAAACAATAATGGATTGGACTATGGACAAAAAGATAACTCTCTGATAGGCTATGCAGCTGTCTTATTGGATTTTTCTCTTCAAATACAAAGGAAGAAATTAAACTAGTAGAGAAGGTAGAAATGGAAGGTAGAAATAAGCATGAACCTTAAAGTAGAATGAACTTTAAATCAACTGCCTTCCATGAAACTTTTGACATGGTCTTCACAGACAATAAAAATGACTGCTTCATAACACAAATATGGAAAATGCTGGGATAAATTACATTGATTTTTTTCAAACTACAAGCCTTCTCAGAATGTTTAAAGTAAAAATGTGAATTATGAATCTCTGTAGAGAATCATAGTCAAAATGTTACCTATAGATTTCAGGTTATGTTGTATAACAGCTTGTTAGCATATCATAAAATACTACATTAGCATGTAGCATGAATACAGTATATAAAATGCTAAAATATTGAAAAGAATATGAAGGAGAAAGAGACAGAGATAGAGATAATTTTTTTAAGAATATAGAGGCACTGGATCACCCACAGTTGGTGAAAAGATAGAGCTGGCTAAAATAGAGAGCAATGGACACAGGTTTCAGAAAGATGACAATTTAGCATGTCACCACACTAGTGCTTTGCTTAAGAGATCTTGAATGCTACTAAATTTTACTTCAGTAAAGATGTGCTCTGAAATTCTGAACTCTCTCTTATTCTATTAACTTTATTTAAACACTCATTAATGGAGAATATTAGATCAACATAAAACACTTTATGTATTTCAAGCTTTCAACTAAGAAAAGACCTGGTCCCCTAAATGGGTGGACATTTTAATGGAGATATTTACATGAATGCAAAGGGTATGGATAAAAACTTCCAAGCTTGGTTGTTGCCTCCTGCCTTTCCTTCAGCCATTAGTGAAGAAATGGGAAACTCCTGGATAGCAGTACCATGGAGAGTTGGTGCTTTTCCTTTCTTTTCTTTTTTTTGAGATGAGGTCTTGCTCTGTCTCTCAGGCTAGAGCGCAGTTGCACAATCTTGGCTCGCTGAAACCTCTGCCTCCCAGGTTCAAGCAATTCTCTGGCCTCAGCCTTCTGAGTAGCTAAGATTACAGGGACCTGCTACTGGGCCCTGCTAATTTTTATATTTTTTAGTTGAGATGGGGTTTCACCATGTTGGCCAGGCTGGTCTCAAACTCCTGATCTCAGGTGATTCACCTGCCTCGCCCTCCCAAATTGCTGGGATTGCAGGCATCAGCCACCATGCCCAGCTGAGGGTTGGTGCTTTTCTATACCAAGTAGAGTAATAAAGTTGGGAATCGACAGACTGTGCTATGGGAGTAGTTGTGGCTACCAAACCAGGGCCTTCCACTAGGCCTAGTTGAATGGATGAGAATAGTAATTATCTTATATTTGCCATTCTCTCCTTATTCTTTCTAAGAGAACCCTTACCACCACCACCACCACCACCATCACACAAAGTTATTGGAGGTAGCAATTTGTCCAGTTAAAAGTCCTGTTTACCAGTTTTCTCTCCAGATGTATGCGGACAATATGACATTAACACAGTAGGAGGGTGGGGGGTTCTTAGAAAACTCTGAACTTCCGAGGGAATGTATTCTCTCCTCCAGTCCACAAGGGGGTGTGGTTTCAAAGGCAAGAACTTCCCAGCAATATGCCCGACCTGCCTTCTTTTACATCTCCATCCAGGAGCTTAGAGGTCTTTGTTTAACTTTCACACAGGAAGATAGACTTCCCAGGTGAGCTTCCTTCGTTTAGAAAAGATCAAAGATCAAGCACTCTAGTGGAAGTTTAAAGGAACTCCTTTCATAGGACAAAAAAAGAATGGGGCAGGAATAACTCCCAGGTTAAAAGTCCTCTTCTCTCTCATTGTGTGGACTCCATTTCTGGATTCCCTCTCATGACAGCATGGGCGCTCTCTCTTTCTATTTCTTTCTCCTTTTTCTCTCTCTCTGCCTAAATAAATCATTTTCTGCAAAACTCTTTGGGGTTTGATATTTACTTATATGAGCTCACTGTGCCCAGTGGGGCCCTGTCCCCAATTCATGGGTGAATGAGGGACCAAGGGCCTGGAAGAACACATCGTATAAGGGAGCTGAGCCTCCCCCACATCCCACAATGCGGTCTCACTTCCTTTTTTTTTTTTTTTTTTTTGTCTCTTGCCTGGAATGTGAGTATGAAGGCTTAATTGCCTTCACCCATTTTTGAGAGTGGAAGACCAACACCGTTGTACAAACCAGATCTCTCATGTTTAAAAATCTGCTAGACCAAAGCCAAAATCCACCCACCTTCATATTTCTGATTGCAAAAAAAGTAGATTCTTATATGAAGATTTCTCTCTTTATATACTCAGATGTTGTTGAGTGTTTTGAGGCCTCTGTTTATAGCTGCCTACCCTCATTCCTAACTGGTACAGAGGAGAATAGCTTGGTCTCACTAGGTATTGAAGAATGGCAAAGACTAGGGACATAAGGTATTATCCTAGGCTGCTCCAACATTATTTATTGTCTGATTTTCATTCAAAGGAAAGACCACGGAGTCAGACTGCCCAGTTAGTTCATGAATTCCTTTGCTCTAGAGCTTTCTGGTTCTAGAGTATGGGAAAGAAAGCAGAAAAGCCAGGTAGCACATCTTCACCATCTGCCTTGTCTTTGTATTTTTTGGGGGTTGCTATTAATTAAGGTAGAAACATTTTTACATGGGAACACTCTTGGTTACTATGGAGGATTCTGGGTGGGACCCTCTGATTATGACTCCCAAGCTCACTCTATTTCAAGAGGCTGCTCCTGTTCTTCCCTCAGACTCTGATTTCTGTCTTTCTACTCCTCTTAGACTCTTCCTGCTACAGCGTCCCATAGTATCTAGGATACCCCTATTAGATAAATTCCCAAAGCGGTCATGAAGTATGCTGACCTGTGGCTCTATATTTGTTCCCCAAGATTCACATCCCTGGACATACTACTGGAGAATAATGCAATTAAGTTCTCCAGGAGCAACATTTAACCTTGTGGTACCTGCTGCTCAGAGCCATTGCCATCCTCCACCTTTAGAATCTTTAGACTATTGTATTATGGGCATTGAAACAGATCAGAAAATTTGCAAAAACGTTAACAGTTGTTATTTCTTAGTCCTGGTTACATGGAAGCTTAAATTTTCTTTCTCCGTATTTTCCAAATTATCTACGAGGTGCACACAGTACATTTAAACCAATAATAAGTTTAAAGTAATAACCAAAAAAATATAATGCATGTGACAATTAACTCAGTGTTTTCATTGATAATAAATACTGCTTCATTTATAAAAGATTTTGAAGAACCTTATAAGAAATGAAAGGAAATCAGCAAATGAACTTAGACAAATCACAAAAATCTGTCTGAGGAAGGATTTTAGGAAAATGTGTGCTCAAAAGACCAGAGATAATAAAGGAGACAAATCACTTCCAAACCTCTAGAAGCTTACACAGAAATAAATAAGAAGCAACAGTATGGACATATTTACATAGAATATTATCTGGCATGAAGATCAGGCTTAATAACTATATTTTCAATGAGTCACTGAGAAGAATCATTACTTATTTGGTTCAATACAAGCAAGAAAGGGATGGAAATAAGTCTTCTGAGAACATACAATGGCAGAAGGTTTAGATATAACTGGTGATAAGAAATTCTTTGTGAAAACATAACAGATACCTTGTGAGGAGAATGCCTGTCTATAGCAGGGCCAATGAATTCAATGAATACATACATATTTTTATATTGAAACACACACATATATACATACACCTATACAAAACAAGTACTACAGACTGGGGATATTAAAGAAATATTCTTCTTTACCAAAGATAATGGGGTTAATATCCTATTCAAAAGCAAGTTATTTTTAATATGCATGATAGGAAAAACTCAAAAGAAAAATTACAGAGTGTATTTTCATTTATAAACCCTTTTGTATTTGTAAGATATTTTTTTGAAAGGCCCATGGAGAATTCTCTCTCCACATAGGTTGAGATTATTTATTTATTTTAATTACATTTTAGGTTTTGGGGTACATGTGAGGAACATGCAAGATTGTTGCATAGGTACACACACGGCAGTGTGATTTGCTGCCTTCCTCCCCATTACCTATAACTGGCATTTCTCCCTGTGCTATCTCTCCCCAACTCCCCAGTCCCCACTGTCCCTCCCCTATTTCCCCCTGACAGACCCCAGTGTGTGATGCCTCCCTCCCTGTGTCCATGTGTTCTCATTGTTCAACACCCACCTATGAGTGAGAACATGTGGTGTTTGATTTTCTGTTCTTGTGTCAGTTTGCTGAGAATGATGGCTTCCAGATTCATCCATGTTTCTACAAAGGAAACGAACTCATTGTTTTTGATGGCTGCATAATATTCCATGGTGTATATGTACCACATTTTCCCTGTCCAGTCTATCATCAATGGGCATTGGGTTGGTTTCAGGTCTTTGCTATTGTAAACAGTGCCTCAATGAACATACATGTGCATCCGTCTTCATAATAGAATGATTTATAATGCTTTGGATATATACCCAGTAATGGGATTGCTGGGTCAAATGCAATTTTTATTTTTAGGTCCTTGAGGAATCACCACACTGTCTTCCACAATGGTTGAACTAATTTACACTCCCACCAACAGTGTAAAAGTGTTCCTGTTTCTCCACATCCTCTCAAGCATCTGTTATCTCCAGATTTTTTAATGATTGACATTCTAACTGGCATGAGATGGTATCTCAATGTAGATTTGATTTGCATTTCTATAATGATCAATGATTATGAGCATTTTCTCATATGTTTCTTGGCCTCATATATATCTTCTTTTGTAAAATGTCTGTTCATATCACCCACTTTTGAATGGGCTTGTTTTTTTCTTGTAAATCTGTTTTAGTTCTTTGTAAATTCTGGATGTCAGCCGTTTGTCAGATGAGTAGATTGCAAAAATTTTTTCCCATTCTGTTGGTTGCTGATTCACTGTAATGTAGATTCACTCTAATGAAAAGAAATGCCATTTCTTTTGCTGTGCAGGAGCTGTGGAGTTTGATTAGGTCCCATTTGTCTATTTTGGCTTTTGTTGCCCATGCTTTTGGTGTTTTGGTCATGAAGTCCTTGCCTATGCCTATGTCCTGAATGGTTTTGCCTAGATTTTCTTCTAGGGTTTTTATGGTGTTAGGTCTTATGTTTAAGTCTTTAAATTGATAAATATGTGATTATCAATTTATTAGTTTCATATCTATACACACATTTACTTTCAATTATAATGGTAAATATAGAGAAAGAATGAAAGACTTACATAAAATAAGTATATATATAATGTCATATATGATATTCAGAATATATAGATATATACACACAGAAATATATAAGCTTTATATGTATATACACACATATACATATTATACATTTATTCTAATAAAAATTATATAAGATAAGGTAACAATTTCAGTGATAAAATGAAAAACCAATCAGCACTGAATAAGTTGGTTAAAGCATAGAAAATATAGAGAGCTTACATCTTTCAAGGACAATTATTCAGAATATAATTGGAATATAAACCTGAAAAAGAGCCTATGAAGACATATGTAAAGTAGATGAGTAGAGTGGAAAGAATGAGAGGTTTTATGCTATATCATCCTGCTTTAAACTCTGTACATGCCATGGACCAGAACTGGCAGGTTTTGATTTTACTTCCTTCCTTAAAGTTGATACTGGTATTTTCCTGATCTTCCCAAGCTATGGAAGAGTGAAAAGCCATCTGATACTTGGTGTCTTTAACTTTTAATTCTGGCTTCTCTGGAAACATGTTCTAATCAATTGAGGTAAATCTGAGAGACCTGTATGCTTGATCAATCAGGACATTTAATTTGCAAATAAACAGTAACAGTGGTAAATAAATGTATAGGGCAATGAATTCATCAGCTACTCCGTCTGTTGTCCCTTGGATGCTGTTTTGTTTTATTCTACTTTCTCTGTCATGGTAGATATCTTTAGTTTGTGTAAGTTTCTAGAGCCTATGTTTTTACTAGATTATGATTAAATTTTGATACCAAAAACATGCCTGTATACAGAGCATATTGAGGGATGGAGAAAATACGTGTAGCTTCTGTTTTTCGGTTTTAGTTTGTGACGAGATTATTTAGGAGCTAATCATAGCACTATACCACAAAGATGACCTGCTGTGAAGATCTTTCTATAAAAGATTTAAAATGCCCTTGTGGTGTTGGCTTCCTCTTTAAATTGCTGCTAATATTATTTTCCTTATTTCAGACTATTTCTCAGAAATGCTCATTTTACTTTCAAATAGTTTGAAATCAGTTTTCTGATTGTTATCATAACAATCTGTGAGCTTTGTAGGGCTGGAATAGTCCTTGCTTAATACATGTGAAAAATAAAGTGCAGAGATCTTAAGGTAAATTTTTTTCGTGGTTTACAGTGACGGTAAACCAGACATCCTTATTCCAAGCCCTACAGTATTTTTGTTTGACTCAGGGCATCAAAGTGATTTAGTAGGACATCACCCTTTTCTTATCGTCAGTTGTTAATAAAGTTTGTTAAAAGTCAGGTCTTTGTTGAAAATCATCTGGAGAACTTATCTTCTATAATGACAAAACAATCAGAGAATATACCCATCTCTTCTTGAAGGAAGGATTGAACACAGATTTGATATTCAAAATGCAGCACAGCAAATTCCATCAAACCCAACTCTTTTTTAAAGAGTTTATTTGAAATCCACATTAAACTGAGAAATTATTCAAGGGGCCCAGTGAAATCAAAATAATAAGTTGAAAATTACAATAAAGATGACTTCAAGTTCAAAAGCTTTTGTCCAAAGAAGCTTGAAACCTTTTTGTAAATTTTCTCTTCTGCCTATTTTAGTTACGGGAGCTCCTGAAATTTCTTTTCCTGGGTGTGAAGTTTAATTGCTCTCTATACTAATGCTACTTTTATTATTATTATTATTATTTGACAGGGTCTCACCCTGTCACTTAGGCTAGATTACATGGTACCATCAGACTTACTGCAGCCTCAACCTACAGGGATAAGGTCATTCTTCCACCTTCACCTCCCAGGTAGCTGGAACTACAGGCACATACCATGATGCCTGGTTAATTTTTTTTAATTTTAATACAGGCAGGGACTTACTAGGTTGCCAAGGCTAGGCTCGAACTCCTGGCCTGAAGTAATCCTCCCACCTCAGTCTCCCAAAGTGTTGGGATTACAGGCATGAGATACCACATCCAGCCTTCTACTTTTATTATTAAAAATAATATATATATGTGATTCTATCCCAAGCTCTCATGTTGTTCCTGATTCTAAGTATTCTTTTACTTTCTAGAAATAGCAAAGCTGCTACAAACTTAAAAGTCAATTCTCATTAATTTTAACATTCCATCAAAAATGTTTTCAAAAATAGTCAGAACTAGTGTCCATCAATATACCATGTGCTATAGTTACCTTTGCATCCACATAGTATCTATCTTCTTGCTGAAGGCATACATATTTAGTTGTACAAATTGCTAATAAAATATAGTTGGAACAATAGTGGGAGGAAACCTCTATGAGTCTTGGAGTAGCTGAGTTTCCTTATCAATTGACCTGAGGACAAGAATAATTTAAAGCACTATTAACTTTCTAATGAAACCATACAGAGACTTCTTTTGTGATATGAAGAATCCCTTCCATATGTAAAAGTTTATTCCTTAATTAATATACGCAATTTGTGTAAACTTCCATTAACTGAAGCACATTCATATATTATAGATATGACCTTATCTTTGTAATAGCTATCAAATAAATAAGTAAATGCTTCTCTGTAAGTTTAATTTTATCTATACTGGCCCAAGTGCAAAGGTGCACACTTGCCAAAGAGTAGCTTTATACAATGTGTCAGACAGGTAAACTCTGGGGGGAAATAACAATGTTGGACAGATCAGCCTGGCATGAGATAACAGCAAAGACGTCTCTTTTTCAAAATTAAAAATTACCAAACAGAAAATGAAACTGGATTTCAATTATTGGTTGCAGCCTTCAGAGAGGTATTGTTCTGTTGCAGTTTTTTTTCTTCTTTCTTTCCATTTATATACAGGAAGTAATCACTGTCAGAGTCATCAATATGAAATACGAATGACAGTGATGTGTGAATACTGAGACAGGTTCACCAAAGACAGTTACAGTAGGGGTTATGAGGAAGGGGCAGAATTTGCAAGATGAGATGAAGCTAATAATGACAGGTTTAGACAAAAGATAGATACTTAGAATCTTTTTTAAAGGACTTTGAGATTTACAATTTAACAAGAGATGACAAGGCCTTAGCAAAAGGTGAGTAGCTCAGTCTTGCTATTATAAAGCAATAAATGCAAATATATCATAAATGTGAGGTCTTTATATAAGCTTAAAAATAATAACAATAACCAAACAGTAATAAATAGCAGGTAATATAAAAAATCAGAAAAATAAAAGCATGAATTTTCTTCTATTGTGTTTTTATTGTTCTATAAAAATGGAAGTCTTGACCCTTAAAAAATTTGTTCTTTGTAGAATTTTATGGAACACATAGGAGATTGATAGTTTCTAGAAAAGGATTTGATTCTATTATGAAATTGAAATACAGCTTCAAAAGGCATGGAGCTGGACAGGTATAGACATGGAGAAAATCATGAACGGCTTCATTCTGTCTGGGAAAAGCTTATCACGGAAAAATTGAAAATCTCAACCTCTCTTTTTCTCACCACCCTCTCTTTTTCCTTGAACATGAAGCTACATAGAGCAAATGTCAGTCTTCTGTGTCAAAAAGACAGGCAATGATTGGATGGCGAGATATACAGAGTGAAGCACAGCCCAGCAAAATGAAAATATCACATTTTATAGAGGAAAGATACATCAAAGATTATTTAATCCACTACCATAGTGAGAAAACTATGGCCTGAAAACGAGACGTGAGACACTCTGTTTTACCAATGATAAATGACCAAAGCATATATGGTGTGTTAGTCTATTTTCACACTGCTGATAAAGACATACTTTAGACAGCAATTTACAAAAGAAAGAGGTTTGATGGACTTACATTTTCACATGGCTGGGGAGGCCTGACAATCACAGCAGAAAGTGAAAGGCAGGTCTCACATGGCAGCAGACAAGAGAAGAGAGCTTGTTCAGGAAAACTCCCCTTTATAAAACCATCATATCTCCTGAAAACTATTCACTACCACAAGAACAGTGCTAGAAACACCCACCCCCACAATTCAATCACCTCCCCTTGAATTCCCCCTAGGACACATGGGAATTGTGGGAGTTACAATTCAAGATGAGATTTGGGTGGGGACACAGGCAAACCATATCATTCCACTCCTGGCCCCTCCAAATCTCATGTCCTCACATTTCAAAACCAATTATGCCTTCCCAACTATCCCCCAAACTCTTAAGTCATTTCAGCATTAACTTGAAAGTCCACGGTCCAATGTCTCATCTGAAACAAGGCGAGTCTCTTCCACCTATGAGCCTGTAAAATCAAAAGCAAGTTAGTTATTTCCTAGATACAATCGGAGTACAGGCATTGGGTAAATAGTCATTCCAAATGGAAGAAATTAGACAAAACAAAGGGTCTACAGGCCCCATCCAACCCAAAATCCAGTGGGGCAGTCAAATCTTAAAGCTTCAAAATGATCTCCTTTGACTCCAGGTCTCACATTCAGGTCACACTGATATAAGATGTGGGTTCCCATGGATGTGGGCAGCTTTGCCCTTGTGGCTTTGCAAGATACAGCCTTCCTCCTGGCTGCTTTCACAGGCTGGCATTGAGTGTCTGCAGCTTTTCCAGGTACATGGTGCAAGCTGTCAGTGTATCTACCATTCTGGGGTCTGGAGGCTGATGGCCTTCTTATCACAGATCCACTAGGAGGTGCCCCAGTTGAGACGCAGTGTGGGGGCTCCAACCCCACATTTCCCTCCTGTGCTGGCCTAGCAGAGGTTCTCCATGAGAGCCCAGTCCCCGCAGCAAACATTTGCCTGGACATCCATACATCTTCTGAAATCTAGGCAGAGGTTCCCAAACCTCAATTCTTGACTTCTGTGCACTTGCAGGCTTACCCCCATATGGTAGCTGCCAAGGCTTGAGGGTTGCACCATCTGATGCCACAGCCCAAGCTTTACTTTGGCTCCTTCAGCCACAGCTGGAGCATCTGGGATACAGGGCGCCAAGTTAGTAGGCTGCACCATAGCACAGGGACCCTGGGCCTGGCCCACAAAACCACTTTTTCCTGCCAGGCCTCCAGATCTGTGATGAGAGGGGCTGCTGTGAAGACCTCTGACAAGTCCTGGAGACAATTTCCCCATTGTCTTGGGGATTAACATTTGGCTCTTTGTTACTTATGCAAATTTCTGCAGCCAGCTTGAATTTCTCGTCAGAAAATGGGTTTTTCTTTTCTATCACATTGTCTGGCTGCAAATTTTCTGAACTTTTATGCTCTGCTTCCCTTGTAAAACTTAATGCCTTTGACAGCACTGGAGTCACCTCTTGAACGCTTTGCTGCTTAGAAATTTCTTCCACCAGATACCCTAAATTATCTCTCTCAAGGTCGAAGTTCCATAAATCTCTAGGGCAAGGACAAAACGCCACCTGTCTCTTTGCTGAAACATAACAAGAGTCACCTTTGCTCCAGTTCCCAACAAGTTTCTCATTTCCATCTGAGACCACCTCAGCCTGCATGTTATCATTCGTATCACTATCAGCATTTTTGTCGAAGCCATTCATCAAGTCTCTAGGAAGTTCCAAACTTTCCCACATTTTCTTGTCTTATTCTGAGCCCTCCAACTTCTGCCTGTTACCCAGTTCCAACGTCACTTCCACATTTTTAGAATGTGGAATTTTCAGCAATGCCCCACTCCATTGGTACCAATTTACTGTATTAGTCCATTTTCATGCTGTTGATAAAGGCATACTCGAGACTGGGCAATTTACAAAGAAACAGGTTTAATGGACGTACAATTACACAGGCTGATGAGCCTCACAATTACTGTGGAAGGTAAAAGACACATCTCACATGGCGGCAGACAAGAGAAGAGAGCTTGTGCAGGGAAACTCCACTTTTAAAAACCATCAGATCTTATGAAACGTATTCACTATCATGAAAATAGCACAGGAAAGACCTGTCCCCATAATTCAATCACCCCCAACTTGGGTCCTCCTACGACACAAGGAAATTGTGGGAATTACAATTCAAGATGAGATTCGGATGGAGACACAGCGAAACGATATCATATGGCTTAAGCATTTTCCATTTTACAAGACTACGCATGTTCAAAAATGTACAATCTTTAGGTAAGTATTTTTTTTACCTTGTGTGACAAGCTGCTTCTTAGGTCTTTCTCACCAGGTTGTCGAGCAAACCTGCTGAAATGGGCCGAAATGTATAGTTTGAACTAGGAAACTGAAGTTTAGGTCCACTGATCTAGATTATTCAAGAGGGAAAGAGTAAATTGTATCCAGGCATTCTGGAAAAAGTTAATGTTCAAGGAATCCTAACATATCAGTGATAGAGAATGTGAAGCAGATTCTGGGTAAAGCCAGCCATAAAGGAAAAAGAAGGGACTAGAATCTAGGCAGACTAAAACCAATTGCTCCAAGACATCAAATATGTAGGTCCAAGTCTTAGTAGCACTGTGATATGATAATTGCTCTTAGGATAGATATTGTTATTTTATGACTTTGTGTGATGGATTCTCCTCAGTGTGAATTGGTACATGCCAGTAAGAAAATACTGTTTTCCAGAGCATGTCACCTCCTAATAACTGATATTCACTGGTATGAGACAGACTAAAGAATGTGTACTAGTACAAACACCAGGCATTGTTAAAATCCTTTTTATATCTAAAAAAAAGTGAGAACTGAAAGGTCCCAATTACGCTAAATAGTAATGTCTGCAACTATGCAAATTAGAGATATTTTAACAAAATTAACTCATTTTACATAAGAAATGGGATTGGGAACAGAAGAGATCCTAGAAATGGGAGAAAGCTGTAGAGAAGTTGCAGTGAGATGTAGGTTACAGGGAGGCTAAAGATAAGGGTAGGTGACTCTTTGAAATAAAGATGAAAGTAAGGTGGGAGAAATAAAACAGACACCTTTTGCAAAACTTTGATTCACATTTGTGCTGTGGGTTTTAATGTTACATTCACCTCTATTATCAAGAAACTACTTACTCAACAATGCTTTGAGGACTGGATTTATGTTTCTCATTCAGATACAGTGAAGTGCTGAGGCAGGTATCCAGGTCAGGAAAATTAGGAAGCGTGAACCACAAAGGGGATAGAGACAAATATGGGTTATTGTCAGATGAGGAGTCTCTAAGAAGAGAAGGGGCATGTTGATCACCATTTCCAAAGGGTATAGAGAATACAAATATGCGTTATTGTCAGATGAGGAGTCTCTTAAGAAGAGAAGGGTTGTGTTGATCACCATTTCCAACAAAATATTTTTATATCTTCGAATGTAATGGCAAATTTTAACTAGGTATTTTCTTTGTCTTGGAATTTTAAGAGTTTACCTTAAAAAACAAGTTTATGAAAATGTGTGTTCAAACTTTACACTCTACTGGTAGTCCAGCAGCATAGACTATAAAAACATGTATTTCAAGGAAAGTTAATTCATCACCATATATGCAGCCATAGGGAATAAATCAAAAGTTCACTTCAGAATTGAGTAATAATACATTTATATATATTTCAAATAGCATGACTAAGTTTACTTATAAAGCCTTTTGCAACTACTACATAATAATACCTCATGAACCTCTGCACCTGATCAAGGTGAAGTCACATTATATAATGTTTATTTAAGGGTGAGAAAAAAAGAATCATAGACTTTTAAAATTATGGAATGAATTCCTAAAGCATACGAAAATTAATAATAACATCAAGATTTAGGAAAAAAATAGAAAAATAGATATTGTTTTTCATTATTAAGAACAATACAAACAAAACCTTTAAAACTTATCACAGGAGAAACTTTTGTGAAATCTTTCATTCCTGATGTTGTTAAATATTCATTTTGAAAAGAATCAAGAATAATTATGGATGTCATCAAACACATATTGAAAACTTCGGTAAGGATACAAATTTCAAGCTTTTTAATATATAAAATCACACCTTTTATAGTTTAGATTTCATTTTTGCATTTGTAATGAATTGGTCATAAAATCATTTTCTTCAATTCCTTTTTTACTATGGTTGAATACATTATTGAAAAATTGACATTATTTTATAATTACAGGAGATTACCATGAACTGGCAAAATCTTTGGAGCAAACAAATATAATTGGAGTGAGGGGAAGTAGTATGATACTAAACATTATATGCCAGAAATGCTGGGTTGGTGGTTGACATTTTTATTAAAATCAAAATACAGAAAAAATTACCTGTTTCTAGCATAAAATGTGTTATTTACCACCAAGGTTTGGTTTTCAAAATTGCACTTATTGTAAGGTCTAATAGAAAACCTGAACCTTATAATCAAATAGCAGAGTTATAGTGGAGAAAAATTATTAGGTACTGAACCATTTGCTTTGTTTTTCTTAAAATGTTGTAATTCAAATAGAAATATTTTTATTACATACTGAAATCGATTGGTTTTGAAAAAGAAATAAGCTAGCATATGCAATTGCCCTATTTTTCGAACACCGGGGTAGGGTATGGAGAAAAACCTTACTGTTTCAATTTTGTAGGAATGGAATAATATTAGTTGACTTACTAAAATGATTTTTAAATAAAGGACAACTTCTGGGAGAACTAGGCAAACATATTGGCTGTGATTAAAGATTTAAAAACATCAAAGAACCTGATACTTCAAGGGTCAACACAAACATTATATAGCTCATTACTATATACCTTAAGTATGGATTGAAACTGCTAAAAATTAGTAATAAAATTGTCTCCATTTTCTTGATTTGAAGTGCTCAGGGACAAGGTTCTTGAACATGATTTTCAAGCAAAACATCAAATTTCAATGCTCTTCTTGTAAGATTACTTCAGATAACTTTTGCTTTATGTTTTGCCTGAGTCTTCCATTTGGAAGTTTGTAAACGACCACACAGGATAATTATGGTGAGATTTTGTTGACATGGTTTTTACTAAGTGATATTTTATTTCAAACATGTATAAGGGGAAAGAGGTTAGCAACGATGAATGAAACTATTACCTATCAATTTTTACACACTGGATAATTAAATTTTTATTATTCTCATTACTAATCTTATCTTTCATTGCTACCTTTATCTGAGTATTTTTAACGGCACAGCAACTAATGCTAATTTCATAACTGGTATAATTTTTAGCCTACATGGAATAATATATATTTACCAAATTTTTTCCTGTCTCATAAACCAGATTAATAGGTATGTATTTTACAATGAAAGAACTGAGGGTAATGCTTCCGATCCCCCTCACTATCAATGTGTTTTCAAGGCCACGTGTATTTGTGAAAAGTACAAAAGCAGGATGTTTTTATCATAATCTTTAAGACCTCTTTTTCTTTCCAATCCAACTCCCCATATGCCATGTACTTTTTCTTCTGTCAAGTGACTCATATCATAAAATTGAAGTGGTATGAAGAGCTGATTAAAGAAAACAGCTAAAAATGTATGAAGAAAAGTTGCATGTGATAAACATTTATTATGTCTTTGCTACTCAGCTAGGCTCTTTAGAAATAATCTTATTATCCTACATTAAAGCCCTGTGAATCACATAGTCATGTAATCATTTAAAAATACTTTTTGAAATAAAGATAATTGATGTCTAATTTACTAATCAAGATGTTAAAATATAGACTACATCCTTTTAACAGTGACATTCAAACTTTTGATTTCAATAAAACTATTCATTCCTCAATGTCAAATTAGAAAAAGTAATTCATTTTTAAAAAGTGAGTTGTTTTTGTATTACCCTAGCTTTTGGTTCTAACTACCAATTAAAATTAGGAAAATAAAATGAAGAGCACTGGAAATAAATACAAATCCCGGGGAATTTTGGACAGTAGGAGCAGATGGTAATACATTGATGCGCACACATACACACACATTGAGTGGTAAATTATCGCAGAAGACACCCAAAGCAATTGTGAGCCTTTACAGGGAAAACATTCAGGTATCACCTATTTGGAGACAATAGACAATAGATACACAGGGTAGGCTTTCTTATTTTAATATTTAAGAACAGCAGTAGAACCCTGGATGATGTTTTGTCTGTTCCCTTTCTCTGTAAAGAATGTATCTAAGAAAGTGGGTACTGGAAGATGATTATTAATTAATCTGATCCTCCTGTCTTTCAAAAAATGGAAAAAAAACTTTATAAGAATTGATCACAAGCTTAGAGCAGGAAACATAAATATTTTTACTAACAATAGCTTTAGTGAGAAAAAAGCACTCCATATACAAAGATTTTTGTTTTAAACTAAGGATTCCAACAGCAGGAATTGAATCTGCATAAAGTTGAAGACACAAAAAATAACTTATGTCTATATGATAACTGTAATCACTGTAGAAAAACCAAAAACACAAAACAAAAACAAACCAAAAATCTCTCAATAGGGACCACCTCTGAGCACCCAGCCAGTGGGAACAGCTTGGGGAATGAGGACAGAGGGAATATGAGAAGACTTTTCTTCTTTTTACTTCTATTCTTATTTTAAAATGTATCACTCTGCATAGTGCATCTATTTTTATAGTTTCTCTTAAATTACTGTTTTTGTCTTTATATACATGAAGTGTTACTTGAAAAGCTGCTTTAGTAGCTAACCACCAGGGGGTGCCGTCATTGCACATATTGATGTACAACTGGTGCAGTGCTGATCCCGACAAGGAATGCCATGAGATAAATTTTACTTTAGGCTAATGTCAATCTGAACTTGCTTTGCTGTTTAATGTATATGTATATATATAGAATCTGATCTGAGGACTTGACATCTTGACATCACTGAATCATTCATAGTGAGACATAAAGCCACTTTTTTGCAGTTCTGTTAATATTCAGAATTTTGGAGGAAAGAATGAAACACTAGTAGCAGCTACTGAAGCTGAGATTTCTGTTCTCTTCAGAAGACACATAAATCTTCATACATATGCAGCCTCAATTTTTAAAACATTACACAGTTGCTCATATTGATTTCTATCAGCTTAAAAAACAATATTTTTATAAGCTGATAATGACACTATTAATATTTAAAACACTGAAATTTTACTTAAAAAGTTTTTACACCCTCAAATGTAAAACTATTAAATTTTACTATATTATCATCATGTAAGGAACTTATTATTGTATTTGTTAATCTGTAGAACATTTTAGACATTCTTTGTACTGCACTTTTATTCAAACTTTATATTACAATTACACTGATAAGTAGTAAATAGCTTCTATAATGCTTTAGTAGGGAATTCCTTAATAAAATAATGCAGAATAATATATTAAAATTTGCATGAAGAAATTGACATTTTTCCACAAGAGATTAAATGAACCTTGTTTTTTATATTTAGAAATATCAACATAAAAATTTAGAAACGTTAATAAATTAATATAAAGCTCCAAATACAGTCTTAGCCTTAGAAAACATCAAGAAAAACTTGGTGAGCCTTTAAAATGGGGGAAGCATAATGGATGTGTTGTCTAGATTACTCATTAAGCTTATTTGTATCTATGACTGCTTTGAGCTACCTTCAAACTATGTAAACTTGTAAAAAATGCAAATGATTTTTTTCTATATATCCCAATTAATTATACCTAATGGAATGCAATGGATTATTGCCCTATAGATGAGCCTTTTAAAAATTATTTGTAAATTCATTTCAGAATTTCTTATTTTATGTTTATGTATGCTTCTTGAGATTCTCCTTTGAAATGGTTATAATGGTTACCTGACTTATTTTATTATCATTTAGATGGAACTTCTTTTTTTTTTTTTTTTTTTTTTTTTTTTACTTTTTGTTTTTTTGAGACAGGATCTCACTCTGTAGGCCAGGCTGGATGGCAGTGGTTCAATCAGGGCTCATTGTAGCCTCTGCCTTCTGGGCTCAATGGATCCTCCTGCCTCAGCCTCCTGATAGTTGAGACTACACGCCTGAGCCACCACGCCAGGTTTCCTCATTCATTACTGACATAACATCTTTGACACATGTTTATGTTGTGTTTGTATAAAAGTCATTATTTTGCCATTGTTTGAAAATAATCTAAAAGATTGGCAAGATTATGATCTAAACTAATGGATGAGATTCAGATCCACAAATGCTGATCAGATTCCATCAGAACAAAAACTATTAAAAGATTTTAAAAGAAGTTTTATTCTTAAAAGACTAATAAGACCTGAATTATTTGAATATATACAAAATGAGTTCTACCTAGATAAGCTTTTAAGAAACCATTATCTTGGGTGGGAGCTGTGACTCACGCCTGTAATCCCAGCACTTTGGGAAGCCTAGGCGGGTGGATCACCTGAGGTCAAGAGATCGAGACTAGCCTGGCCAACATGGTGAAACCTTGTCTGTATTAAAAATACAAAGATTAGCCGGGCATGGTGGCACATGCCTGTAATCCCAGCTACTTGGGAAGCCGAGGCAGGAGAATCACTTGAACTGGGAGGTAGAGGTTGCAGTGAGCCGAGATCACAGCACTGCACTCCAGCCTAGACAACAAGAGTGAAACTCCATCCCAAGAAACAACAACAAAGAAACTAGTATCTTTTCTTAGCCTTGGGTTTGAAAGCTCAACTTCTTTGCACACAAACTCTAATAAATCCCCACAATCAATATGTCTAACAGATATCTGCACTTCTATATTTATTGTAGCACTATTCACAAGAGCCAAGGTATGGAATCAAACTCAGTGTTCAATAACAGATGAATGCACAAAGGAAATGTGGTACAAATACACAATGGAAATTTATTTTTAATTGCTAGACTGTAACTATTTTAAGGACTAAAGCTATTGTGGAAGAACTTTTATTTTTCAAAAGATATTTAACAAATTGGGTGTTTTATTTAAGACACAAGGAAGAAACAGTACAGAATTTGCACTTGAGAGGAGAGTGGAGGAAGAGGAAACTGCCTTCTGCTTGCATCGCTGCTGTAGTAATATAGATGATAGATAATGATGGCATTTAATGAAGGAAATATCTAAAACAGATGAGCCAAATTGCAGAGGCTTTGTTTTGCTAAGTGAAGTTTGCAAGCTTGAAGTCAAGAAAGATCTAATTTTTTTAAGCTAAGTAGGGATCCTACACTACATGATACAGCTTTTTTATATTTTGTTCTTCCATGAAATTAAGAATTTTAAGTGTGGCTATCACTGGCCTGCCTGGATCTTGGTTTGGTCCCTTCCTTTCTAGCACACTTGCATTCCTTGCTGCCTGTTTATGAAAGATTATTTCTCATATTCATCTTTACTCATTGTCTTCTTGTTCAACACTGGATTTTTCTCTAAACTCAAAAACTACTGTTTCACTCTAATTTTATCTACTCTGTGTTAGAACAGTTCTTAATACATTAGTGATAAAAATTAATTCATTCCTTAATGTATGCTTTCCTTCAACTTATTTATGAAGCACATCTTTTATTCAAAAAGCAGTCCTTCATGTTGTATATTCAATAGCAGGTGAAAGAGATCCAATCTCTTCTTTTATGTAGCATACAGTCTATTAATATAAACTTATTTAGTGCCAACAAAGTACTTGGCATTGTATTTAGGTATTGCATACATGCAGGTGATAAAAACTAACATGAACCTAACTAAATATCATGAAATTTAAAATCTGAAGTTGCAGAGGAATAGTAATGATGTTAGAAGATTATTGATTCTGATATCAGTTCAAATTTTTTCAGTGTGTCACAATAAATCACCATTTGAAATTTTCAAATAAGGCATAAAAGCATGCAGCACACGCTTTTAATGCCAAATGGGAGCAAGAGGTACCCAATAATAATCTAGGGGAATGTACTCAGCTCGCCTCACAGTTTGCTATTTATTAACGTCTCAGACTCCATGTTAACTTGAAGATTCTTTGGTCCAATAGACGTTTTGATCTAGTAAAGATGAAAATAATGTTCCTCTGGTAGACCATATAAACCTTAAAGGTTATGACCTATCATACATAAATAAGTATTGTATCTAACCCAGCAATCTTTTTCTAGCATTGTTTACACATGCTTAGCTAATAATACTTTCCAAACTGGCCACACTATGTTACTTTTTTCCTCATTAAATGATAAGTTAAACAAATCTGACTGGCATTTATTATCACTATTATTGCTGTGATAAGAATACTTAACATAAGGGCTACCCACTTAGCAAATTTTAAAGTATGTAACATAGAATTGCTAACTATAGGCACTATGCTATATAATAGATTTTTAGGCCTTTTCAGCTGGTATGAGTGAAACTATACATTTTGACCAATGATTTGACTAATACTACATGATTATAACAATAAGATACTGGCATAAACACAGGCATATAGTCCAATGAAACAAAACAGAAAGGCAAGAAGTAAACACATGCATATAAGTTAAACTAATCTTTGTCAAAGATGACAAGAATACACAATGGGAAAAGGATAGTCTCTTCAATAAGCAGTGTTAGGAAAACAATATCTACATGCAAAAGAATAAAAATGGGTTCTTATAGCAAATACAAAAATCAACTCAAAATGGACTAAATCCTTAAATGAACAACCTGAAAATGCAAAACTCCCAGAAAAAAATATAGGGAAAGGCTTCCAAGACTGGTCTTTGCAATGATTTTTTGGATATGGCAACAAAAGCATAGGCAGCAAAAGCCAAAATAGACAACAAGGAGATCATCAACCTAAAAATCTTCTAAACAGAAAAAAAAAGCATTAAAATATAAAGGTAACTGACAAAATGGGAAATAGTATTTGCCAGCCATTTACCTGATAAAGGGTTAATAATTCAACACATGTAACAAAACTTTCTTATTTTTATCATCACTTTTATTAAATATATATTTTTTAACTTATGAGAACATCAATGTCCAGATGGTTAATTTTCAGCTTCTCTGCCTTATTTTAATATATTTATTGGCTATTTTAGTTTTCTTCCTGACCTATTCTTCATTAAATCCTTTTTGCCTTTTTCATAAATACTTAATCATCTTGGTTATAAGTAGATAAGGCTTAAAATTTCCAGTAGGTAGAGACAATAAAAACAGTTTTTCACTCCCTTAAACCGTTTTATTTTTTTTAGAAATCCTGGGCTTCTAATGGTTCTGCTCCATCTCCAATTTTATCCATCCATCCTTTTTCTGGTTTTCAAATTATCTTTGCTCTGAGTTAGTGTTATTCACTGGAAAAGCAAAGTGACATACACCTACAGAAGGACTGTCAACTCTCCAGTCACATTGTGCTTCCCATCGCCACCGCATTATAGAAGTATCGATTAGAAGTGATGACAAGATGTTCCACCAAATACATATTTTCTCAAAATGAAGCAGGCATATTAGAGAAAATCTTGGACAAAATGCCATTCATATTCCCATAATTCCTGTCCTTGATTTTGCATGCTAGCCAAAAAAATGTTAACACATACTCAACACTTTGATTTGGCATGTTCTCATGTTAAATAAACCACTTTCTAAGTCAAGATTATTTTTGTTTCAGTTAACAGAAAATCATTTGAAAACAACCAAACAAAACCCAGGAATTCAGGTATACCTTATAAATTTCAATTGCAGGAAGCTCTACTGAGGGTCTGCAGTCAATATTGGAAACTGCCGGCAATGAAGGCAACTACTCTTCCTCTTCCTCTTCCTCTTCCTCTTCCTCTCATGGCCACTTTTTACTTATCTCACTGATTTATTTTTGCATATGCTTCATTTTTCTTTTTCTATATCTCCATGCCAAATAATAACCATCCGGATCCTGTGTGTCTAAGTGCTCTATTCACTTGTAAGCTTTTTGAAGAAAAATTGCATTGGACAAAGTTGAACAGACAAGGAAGATCTCATTCAAAACTATTGTAATAAGAAAGAAAGATTGAACTCAACTCCAATGAAAGAAAAGGGGGTTTTAGCTGCTAGTGAGCTAGTGAAAAGAGGCACTGGAGGGTGTTAGCAGGGAGATAGTTCTATGGGATTATGTTAAACAAAACGCCTAATTCCTGAGGTTACAAATGTTTTGTTCTCTGTGATTAGGCTATCTGTGTATGCTAATTGGTGCCAATTAAAGTTAGGTTCCTCCTCCTACTCCACAGCAACTGGGGTATGGAATACTATCTTTTCTGATGGTTAGATTTTGAAGGGATGGCTCTCAGGTCTTCAGAGAAAAACACTTCTGAATTGTTAAACTGGTGAGAGCCTGGGGGAAGATTTATACACATTTCATAGAGGCAGAGAGCATTTAGACAAGTTTTCTAAAGTAAATACTCAAAGAAAACGAAGGTGGGGCCTCTAGTAAGGATGAAACCATTCTAAACTTTAGTCAAACTGAAGGAAACTTTAAGCTGTCTTAGTAAAGCCCAAAGTTGCAATCGTTTTTCATTTGGATTCCGAATTCAAAGGTGAGTAAAATTGATCGCCTCAGGGAAGGTTACGTGTCTAATCCAGGTCCAGTTGGAATTATCTGTTCAAGTAGTATAACGCGGCTTCCCAGGTAGTTCTCAGAGGCAGGGGTTATAGCTGAGTAATTCTTCAAAGGGAACTACTGCAACCATTTATTCTACTATTGTTCTGAAAATATTGTTTATTATTTTGAAAACTTAAAGCATTAAAGTTATATCTCCAAGCAAACCTATGAAATAAGAATCAAAGATACTAATGGGCCTTAGTGTTATGTAACCAATTCACAGGATATGAACATAAAATGATATATAGTAATATTGGAAAAAAGATGTAGTTATGTATAATCTAATGCACTATCTGAAGCTCTTTTTCTAAAAACATTGATTTTAGGTTCGGGGTACATGTGCAGGTTTGCTATATAGGTAAACTTGTGTCATGGGGGTTTTATGTAAAGATCATTATGTCACCCAGGTATTAAGCTAGTACCCATTAGTTCTTTTTCCTGATCTTCTCCCTCTTACTGCTCCCCACTTTCCAGTAGACTTCAGTGTCTATCGTTCTATTTATGTCCATGTATTATCATTATTTAGCTCCCAATTATAAGAAAACATGTGGTATTTGGTTTTTTGTTTCTGCATTAGTTTGCTAATGATAATGGCCTCCAGTTCCATCCATGCTCCTGCAAAGGACATGATCTCATTCTTGTTTATGGCTGCATAGTATTCCAGTGTGTATATGTATCACATTTTCTTTATCCAGTCTTCCACTGATGGACATTTAGGTTGATTCTACAGCTTTGCTATTGTAAATTGTGCGGCCATAAACATAATGCATGCATGTGTCTTTATAATAGAAAATTTACATTCCTTTGGGTATATACATAGTAATGGAATTGTTGGGTCAAATGGTAGTCCTTAAGTTCTTTGAGGAATCACCCCTTTGCTTTCCAATGATTGAAGTAATTTACATTCCCACAGTGTATAAGTGTCCTCCTTTCTGCACAACCACACTAGCACTTGTGATTTTTTTGAATTTTGAAATAATAGTCATTCTGACTGGTGTGACTTGGTATCTTGTTTTAGTTTTGATTTGTATTTCTCAAATGATCAGTGATAAGAACTTTTTTAAAAAAAATGCTTGTGGGTCACATTTATGTCTTCTTTTGAAAAATGTCTTTTATGTCTTTTGCCCACTTTATAATGGGGTTGTTTTCTTTTTGTCAATTTGTTTAATTTTCTTATAAATGGTGGATATTAGACTTTTGTCAGATTCATAGTTTTGCAAACATTTTCTTCCATTCTGTAGACTGTATGTTTACTCTGTTTGTAGTTCCTTTTGCTGTATAGAAATTCTTTAGTTTAATTAAATCCTGCTTGTCAATTCTTGCTTTCCTTGCAATTGCTTTTGGCATCTGTATCATAAAATCTTTGCTTGTTCCTAAGTCCAAGTGGTATTGCCTAGGTTGACTTTCATGATTTTTATAGTTTGGTTTACTATTTTAAGTCTTTAACTCATCTTGAGTACATTTTTATATGTGGTTTAAGGAAGGGGTCCAGTTTCAATCTTCTTCATATGTCTAGCCAGTTATCCCAGCACCACTTATTGAATAGGGAGGCCTTTTCCTATTGCTTGTTTTGTTGTTTTACTGATGATCAGACGGTTGCAGGTGTGTGGCTTTATTTTTGGGCTATTTGTTCCATTGGTTTGTCTATTTTTGGTAAAAGTGCCATGCTTTTTCAAATATGGTAGCCCTGTTTGATAACCATGAAGCCATGGGCTGAGCTGGAGCAGCTGGGCCTCAGGGCACCAACTCCCTAGGCTTTGCACTGCACAGTGACCCTAAGCCCAGCTCACAAAACCATTTTTCCCTCCTAGATCTCCAGACCTGTGCTGCCAATGATTGGGCAACAATGGAGGTAGGCAGCAGTGACATGACAGGATGTATGCGTAAACACATACTGGTGGAGAAGGGAAGGCTAGGTCTCCTGTTGCACACACATGCTGGCAAAGTGATTTAGGAGGTTGTTGTGGGTGAGTACCTTCAAGCAAAGCAGCATGGAGGAGGCTGCAATGGGGGAGAACATGAGTGAGCTGGTAAGTGTCTATGGGGGCCACTCTGCTGGAGCACTTTACTGGTCAGGGACCCTCTATCAGCACAAAAGCTATGATTCGGGCCCCCAGGAGGTACCAGGGGACTGTACTAAAAGCAGGCATGGCCAGGTTGGGTGACCGGGAGATGCCAGAAGATCAAAGGCTGATTGAGGGGTCTTTCCCTGTCTCATGAGCAAGACTACCCTACAGAGTTCTGGTCAGACAGTTCCTCTGGGGCTAAAGTCTCCTACAGAAGCAAGTTGAACCTAGGGAGATGGGTGAACCTGGCTAGGCCCAACTATAGATGCTCCTGCACCAAACTCTCTGTGGTTTGGCTGGAGTTTTGCCCCTACCACTTCTTTAAGCAACTTTCCCTTCAACTTAAGTGTTCTTGATGGTTGAGTGGTCACCTCAAGGGGATTCCAGAGGCCTGTGGTGAGAGTGGCTTGCTCCTTGCCTGTTCAACTCACCCCCTCCACAGGAACTGTTGGGGTCCAGGAATAATTCCTGATGTCTGGTAGCCCCCTGAAACGTTCCCAGCTTCCTCTCACTTCAGCCCAGCCTCAGTGTATTTCCTCCATCCACTTTCAATGATTTCTACTAGGAATGTACCAGTCTTTCTGTTGTCCTGGTTTGTCGGTGGGAGACGTTCCTTCTGGCTGTGTCTACCTGGACACTTTGGAGCAGGAATCACCTCATCCCATTCAACTTAATTTATCTGAGATTACATGTCTGTAATATTGAAACTTTGAAGTTTATACTCCTTGGAATGCTGTATAGTAAACATATGAATTACCAGTCATTTTTTCAATAAATATTTATTGAAACATTTACAAAAATAAGAAACCAAAAAAAACTCCCCCCAAAAAATTTTAAAACCAGATGAAAAGACAAAGTTATAGAGATGTCCAGAGTTCTATGGAAATAAAATGAAGGTTTACCTAATCTAGGTAGGGGGATAAAAGAGGAAAAATACATTTGCTAAAAATGCTGATCCTTAAATCGAATATGTCTGAAGTGCATGAGGAAGAGTATTACATATAGAAGGTACAAAGTGAGTAAAGGGGCAACATAAAAGCATTAGGAATTACAAAAGTTACTTATAAAAAGTTAAATTTAAGTTAAGAAGTGTGAAAAATGAGACTGAAAAAGTAAGCTCATATGTCATATTTAAAAATTTAAAATTTTTACACACAAATCTTATCACAGAAGCTCTTATATATAATATTTTAATATTTGAATTTTTTACACAGAAATCTTACCATGTAATGTCCATTTATAAAAACCTGCATTGGCTCCTGCAGTTCTTCCAAATGTTTCCATCATGGTATCCATTGAAAGTAAGAAAACTCAAATAACATCCTGAGATAAAAGAAAAGACAGCTTGCTCATCCCTTTCTCACATCCCACCAAACTCTCTAACCAACTGTACCAAGGGCTGAGGATACAATTTGGCACAATAATCACAGCTGTCCAGTGCAGGGCTTTGGAATACCATTACACAGACGGAAGATGGCTATAAACCTAAAAGCAAGGAGAAAAGTTTGGGGCAACATAATAGCTTCTAAGTGCAGAACTTAGAAATTGAGAAGCATGAGTAAGAAAAGTAGTGAAACTGGGAGAAGAGGCATGGATGCTTTCAAGAAATATTTAGGAGATAAACATGACAAGACTTCATGAGTGATGACCAGGCAAGATGAAGAATAAAAATGAGTCCAGAATGACTCCACCTTATCACTTATTAGCAATGCTAGCATATTTTTACATAACAGAGCTATAGTTTTCTTACATTTTAAGTAGATAAGAAAAGCACTGGCAACAAAATTCCTGAGTCTCAGTTCCCAAAATAGACAAATGGAATCTAATTAAACTCCAGAGCCTCTGTACAGGAAAAGAAACAATCATTAGAGTGAACTGGCAACCAACAGAATGGGAAAATATTTTTGTAATCTATTCATATGACAAAGGGCTAATATCCAGAATCTACAAAGAACTAAAACAGATTTACAAGAAACAAACAAACAAACAAACAAACACATTCAAAGTGGGCAAAGGATATGAACAGACACTTTTCAAAAGAAGACACATCATCACTGGTCATTAGAGAAATGGAAAGAAAAACCACATTGAGATACCATCTCATGCCATTTAGAATGGTGATCATTAAAAAATCTGGAGATAACAGATGCTGGAGAGGATGTGGAGAAATAGGAACACTTTCACACTGTTGGTGGGAGTTAAATTAGTGCAATCATTGTGGAAGACTATGGCGATTCCTCAAGGATCTAGAAATAGAAACTCCATTTGACCCAGCAATCCCATTATTGGGTATATATCCAAAGGATTACAAATTGTTCTGTTATAAAGACACATGCACATGTACGTTCATTATGGCACTGTTTGCAATAGCAAAGACATGGAACCAACCCAAATGCCCATCAATCATAGACTGGACAAGGTAAATGTGGCAGATATTCACCATGAAATACTATGCAGCCATAAAAAAAACAACGAATTCGTGTCCTTTGTAGGGACATGGATGGATCTGGAAACTATCATTCTCAGCAAACTGACATAAGAACAGAAAATCAAACACTGCATCTTCTCACTAATAGGTGGGTGTTGAAAACTGAGACCACGTGGACACAGGGAGGGGAACATCACACACCAGGGTCTGTTGGTAGGGGGGTGGCTAGAGGAGGGACAGCTGGGAGTGGGGAGGTTGGGGAGGTATAACATGGGGAGAAATGCCAGATATAGGTGACAGGGGGATGGAGGTAGCAAACTACCTTGCCATGTATGTACCTAAGCAACAATCGTGCATGATCTGCACATGTACCCCAGAACCTAAAGTACAATTAAAAAAACAAAAAGATACAAAAAAAGAAGGCAAAAAGTGAAATCTTTAAATGTTAAAAAGAAAAAAAGTTGATGCAGCATATAGTAGAAAAGGAAAATGCCAGGAAAAAAAAAATAGCCAGTAAAACAAAAACAAAAAACAGACCATGGGGGTGGAATATAAGGCTGTAAAATGTAAGTCCTCTTCATGGAACAACAATAAATTCCAAAAGTTTAAGAGTGAATAAAAATGAGGCTCAAAAGGTAGATGTTGCCCACTTAGTTGAAAGCTAAACAAATTCTAGTAAGGAAATAATCAAATAGGGGTGGCGAGACTACTAGATACCTCAAGAAATAGAATGGTAAGTAACTTTGTTTCTATATTAGATTGAGTAAACTCCTAGGATTCTAAGACAATTAGAAAGCAGTAGGTAAGTCCAGAGGTTCAGAGTATATAATATAATTAAGATACAAATAAATTTCTCTCTCCCTCTTCCTTCTCCCTCTCTCTTTCTGTCTCTCCCTCCTTCCCTCTCTCTTTTCCTCTCCTCCCATCTTCTCTCTTTCCTTCCCTCTCTCTCTTTCTCCTTCCTTTCCTCTGTCTTCTGCTTTCATCTGAGTTGGCTCCATGTCAGACATACTGTTTCCACATAGCGGCAATGTAACTCCTGATGCCTGACTCCTTAACAACTGCTATCTTGGAAGCAAAGAGATCCTTTTCTCTGTGTAAGGTCACTCTCAAAATAAGCCTACAAGTCAATGTAAGAGTTACTCTCATTTTCTGTACTTTTCTTTTGCATAGACTTCAAACAATTCATAGATCAGTATAGTTCTGCAGACCTCACTTTGAATAACACTAGGTCTAGTGACCTTCCAACATTTTAAAAACCATCAAACCGAACACTGAACTTCTCTGAATGTAGTAGGAGTCAGGTCTTGATATCTTTGCTTGCTCTATGCATTGTTCAGCACAAATGGAAGCAGGGCCCTATTTATATAGTCTCACTGTATAGGAAACAAGCAGATACATCCTCATGAGTTGCAGTACCAAAAGAAATGAGTAAGCGAAAACAGAAGGCATATCTAAAATAAACATGATGATGACAATATATTACCTTAATTTAAGAAATTAATTCATCATGTAATAAACACAAGTTTATAGAATGTTTAATATAAATAACCATCTCTATGGGTTACAGGAAGGTGAAAGTAATATGCATAGATTCTACTTTTATGGGGTAGATTTATAAGATTCTATCTTTATGCGGTAGGTTTATAATGACTCAGAAACTGCTAATATCCAAGTATAGAGGAATCCTCTATGTCTCAGACCTCAGTCAAAGTCTGTGTCTTCCAGGGTGAAAATGCCACCTTTGGTTTTTTCTTCAAGTTTCTAACTAGATATACAAATTGTAAGAGTTTAGTTGCAGTTGAACTTGAGCACTGATGGTGAGTTGGAGCCTATCATACATTTAACACTTTCCTGGCCTCTTCAGTTTTAGTCATCAGAAGAGAATAAAAGTGACCCCACCTGCAAATACAAAGTTAATATTAACCAATATGACCCAATTTCATAAAAGGCATTATTTATTTTATTACCAATTGGAGAGAAGATTCATAAGGGATTACCTCTGAAATAATGAAACAAATGTTTATTCTAACACCCTTATTAATTCTATGATAGAGGTATCTTCTTATTAGATTCCAGTAAGCCAGGAACATTTTTTTTCCTTTTTTTTTTTTTTTTTTTGTACTTTAGATTCTAGGGTACATGTGCAGATCGTGCAGGATTGTTGCATAGGTACATACATGGCAAGGTGGTTTGCTGCCTCCATCCCCCCATCACCTATATCTGGTATTTCTCCCCATGTTATCCCCTCCCCAACCTTGCCACCCCTAGCTGTCCCTCCCCTAGACCTCCCCACAACAGCCCCCAGCATGTGATGCTCCCCTCCCTGTGTCCATGTGTTCTCACGGTTCAACACCCGCTTTTGACTGAGAGTATGCAATGTTTAATTTTCTGTTCTTGTGTCAGTTAGCTGAGAATGATATTTTCCAGATTCATCCATGTGCCTACAAAGGACACGAACTCATCATTTTTATTGTCATTGTTTGCCATTGTGTCCTCAGCAGCTAGCACAACACTTGGCACATGTAACTTGCTGAATAAAGTGTTGATTGAATGAGTAAATGAGAGCAGCTTTCCTTACGAAGAAACACTGCAATATTTCCCTTATTGAATCAGAAAAAAATATTTTATTATTTGAAAAAACATAGAAAAAAAATACCAAAGGTCAAGAAATATCTGTCTCCAGCACCAACATTTGTTTCTAAATATTTGTAAATTTATTTTTCACGTGCACATATAGTAGCTGAGCTTTCTTTTTAAATTTTCCTCTAATAAATGTGAACTTTATGAAGTCTAAGGATGGAAAACAGCCACCAATAATAGATAAATGCTTAAAGCTCCTTTTATTATTTTTCAGCTCGTGCCCTTTGCTGAAGGATATCTCCTGTGTTCTTCAGTGGCAGCAGCAGAATTAAAAAAAAATTTCATTTTATGGAAGCAATTAGACACACATCTGTTGTTCCAGAACTTCTATAGTAAGTGCTTGTCTACACGGACCACGTCAATTTAAAAATGTCTATATGCAACAAGAAAAATTTTAAGTCATATTGATACACAAGAACTGTTATGGAATTTGGCCCCCTTTTACTTTATCTTAATGGGAAGGAAGCCTTTCATTCCTTGAGTAGTTAAAAACTTAGGTTCATCTCTGTTGTAACCAACTTAAGAAGAATGATAATTCATTTGGCTCTTATATCTATTTAAATCTTGTAAAAATATGTATTTTCACCTCTATATCCCCAGCATTGAACTTAGTGATTATTTAATAAATAATTATACAGTGATTAGAGAAATGTATGAGAATAAGAAAAACAAAAATCTTTGAGATTCTTAAAACAAGGTGAAATTATATTTGAAAATACCGATTTGATAATTAAACATGATTTTATTCTAACAACAGCCAAAATAGTAAAATTAATAAAGTTAAATTTTTTTTTTTTTTTTGAGACAAAGGCTTGCTCTGTCACTGAGGCTGGAGCACAATCTCAGCTCCCTGCAACCTCTGCCTCCTGGGTTCGAGTGATTCTCCTGCCTCTGCCTCCTGAGTAGCTGAGATTATACTCGTGTGCCACCACACACAGCTAAGTTTTGTATTTTTAGTATAGACAGGGGGCTTTTACCATGTTGGCCAGCCTGGTTTGAAACACCTGAGTGATTTGCCAGCTGCAGCCTCCCAAAGTGCTAGGATTACAGGCATAAGCCACCAGGCCTGGCCAATAAAGTTAAATGTTTTTGAAGAAGGATAGACATACACATGAATTATGTTGTATCTACAGCTTGCCCAATTATTATCCTGAGTTGATTGTGTTTCTGGAAATAAGCTTCCAGATAAAAGATATTATAAAATATTTAATATAAAATCTTTAATTTCCTTTATTTCAATTTTTTGATTTTATACTAAATATTTCATAGTATCTTTCATCTAGAATCTTACTTCTTAGAAGGTAAAAAATAAAAAAATAATAATATATATTATTTATGTATAATGTATATATAATTTAAAATAAATTTATAAATGAAATGATTACATATTCTATTTTAGGGCAGTTTTGTTTTGTTTGGTTGTTTTGTGTCTTTGTTGCTGGATTCCTCTATCATTTTCCTTTCCACTTTTATATCATTCTAGTCAGGGAATTAATTTCATGTGTGATCAGACCCGTTGAAGGTGGGATGGCCATAGATGTCAGGAAATTAATTTCAACAAGTTATCCATACTTTTATTTCCATATTCAGATTAGATTTCTTTCTATGTACAAATATTTAAGGAAACTCCTTCATCTTCTCTGCCTTTCTTGAAGAAATAGCTTTCTACCTAGATATGGTAAATTTCTTTCATTGATTAGCTCTCGGCTGTTATACAACCCTCTCTAAATGTCTTCCTCTTTCTCTCTCTCTCTTTTTCTCATCTTTCACTATTCGTTATTATGACTCAGATTTGATGTACATTAGCCATGACTATTGATCATCAGAATGCTCCAATTATCTTCTAAAAGCCCTAATTCCACTTCATATTTGAAAATACTCGCACTTTTATTCCAGTACATGAAGAGTTTATTTTTTTCTTTTCATCTTGAGTTAAGTTCCTAATTTTCTACCCTCTAAATTAAGATTTCTCATGTTACCCTGCTCCATTCTCTCCAACTTTTTACTTCAAATTTTCCTTGTTATACTACTTTCACTTCTGAAGTAGAGACTAGGATTGTGTCTTATTCACTTTTTATCTCCACTCCTTATTTAATTATTCACCCATTAAGAATCTCAATAATGGTTGTTTAATGACTACAATAATAAATCCGTGAGTAGTCTAGGTTTATTTTACAACTTTAAATGCATATAGAAACTTCGAGCTGTTAGTAGCTTGACATAAGAATCTATACTTTTCCTTCCTTTTCTTCATTCCAAATCTATAGTTGTGCATAAAAATAATGTAGATGCAAATGAGTGTTAAGAAATTACAAGTAATGACCATGAATAAAACAGGTAATTTAAAAATTCAGTGATCATGGTTTAAGAAAAAATAACTCTATTCATGTTTCAAAACAAGCTTTTAAAATGAGTTGGTTTGTTTAATAATAACATATTTAATAATAATTATAAAACTTATTTGAAAAATAAAATATACTAAAATAATTGAAAAATATACAAATTATATACTTAAAAATGAAATTATCTGTTGCATACTAAAATCTCTCTGACCTATAATAAATTTAATGTTTAATTTTTCTAATAGTTGTGCATAGTACCCATAACTCTATTTCCAAATCTATATACTTTTCTTTTCTTCATGAACTTTACATTTCTCTTGGTGTACTTTATTGCACACATATTATAATCAGTAAAGTACTGGATTCTCCTTATAAGGATATTAGAATGTTTTACCATTTATAAATTAGGAATTACATACTTAATATATATTAGATGTAGCCAAGCAGGCATTTAAAGAAATTGCAAGAAGTTCCTTAGTATTTTCTTTACTCTAAAATGAAGGTTTACAATTTTTGTTTTACATTTATTATCTCATGTATTATGGAGTGGCACTATTCAACTCATGGTCATTTTGGAATCAGTAAATTTCCTTGGTCTCTTTGGTTATGCAATGCAGTATACTGTTCATTTTCTCATATGCCCTGTAGTTAATCTTGTTGTTAATTAATAACAACTAAATTAGAGAAGATTTGGGGATGTGCGTCTTAATCTTAATAAACTTCATAATAAATGAGTATGAGCATTAGTAAAGATTTTAAGCTGTAAAGTTATAAGCATGGAATCAGTATCTTGGCAGAAATGAAAACCAAGACTTTATTAGATAATGAAATCTGAGAGGTCTTCTAGTAATTAAAATTGGCCCCTGGGTTCTTCAGATGTCAAGCAGCAACATACTTGGGACTATTTTAAAAGTCACTTGCATCTTAGTTTCTCTGTGAAAATCTTGCTTGGTTCATGAACCTCTGAACATTACTGCCTGGAGTGGAGAACAATTAGATTCATTAATTTGTTTCCCTTCTTACTTGATTTAATACATCCTCAGTAATAAAGCTTACTAACAATTGTGGGCTTGACTTTAGCACTAATTAGCAAATTCTACTTTAAACTGAATATTGAGTTATCATCAAGGAATGAGAATAAAAAGAAGGCCTTTCAAAGCTGAAAAAAAAAACGATTGAGGGCACATACTTTCAAAGTCATCAGATTTTATAAAATTAGAATTGTTTAGATGATAGAAAACCTAGTGGCATAACTGTTTCTTGCATTATATTTTTCTAAGTTAAAAACAGCTTGTATTATGAATAAAGATGTTTTCTTAGACATACATTATTGAAAGATTCTGTCATCCTCTAAGAGAGGAACACTTCATATAGTTGATGGGTATTGATGAGCATTGAGTCTTCTAGCAAATTGCCTTTATCTCTAAAGAGTTTTGGTTGAACGATTTCTGGTTTACTTTAGTGGACAGCTAGTTTTTAAGCTAAACTTTCTGCTAAAAAGAAAACAATATTGGATTGACAAACACATACTGAAGATCCAAAGAGAGAAGAAGAAACTTACAGGCTGAGCTTCAGGTCAGAGTCTAACCAGAGAGGTAGGTGGAGTAACAGAGAGTAAGGCCACTTTCATTCATAATATCTCTATCAATAAACAAACACTTGAAGGCTAGAGAGCAAAGATGGCATAGTATCCAACCAATGTAGGTGCTTTTTTGGGAGTCTTTTCTGACTTGTGGATGTTGCACATTTTGAGACGATGATAAACCAGTTTTAAATTTGATTTCCACATTCTACCTCTGAGCATGTAAAACTGCTGCTGTGACTGTATTAAAATGGAGATAGAAAAGAGAAGTAAAATAGAAAAAAAAAGCCATTCATAATCCTCACCTTAATTGGTTACATCGTTAAACATGAATTAGGTAAGCCAATGACTGTCAAGCCTGGAATTCAATTTGAGCTTATACCCACGGATGAAATATAATATTTCAAGTAAAGACTAATAAACAGCTGCTTACCAATAAACACAGCAGAGAAAAGCAACTTAAGTGTTAACTAGAACCAATAACAAGAAGACAGTAGCATTTGACTCAGGTAGCCTTAAGCACCGGGTGTTTTGGCAAATTGGTGCTGTTCTTTCTCTTTAAAGTAGATGATAAACTTTAACATCTGATAGAAACATGGAAATATTCAACTAACATGGTAAGACTAAAAAATAAAAAACCTTCTAGATATGACTACTAAAATAAAAAGCAGAAGTGATGTTATGGTTTCTCCTAAATAAACTGAGAAATGGCCTTCCCAGACTTAAACCTTGAGAAAGTCATATTTCTCTTATCTTGAGTTTTTTTTCTCTGAACACTAACCATCAGGCCTCCCAGATAATATCAAGGAACTAAAATTTACCAAATCGTTACATGTGGACAATGAAATGCCAGACAGCTTCCTGTAGACCAACTCCTCCTCCTTAACCCTCCCTAATTTTTGTTTTCCCACATGCAGGAACATTTCTTTTCTGCTATATAAACCCCTAGTTTTAGCCAGTTGAAGGGATGGATTTGACACTGAACTCCTGCCTCCTTGGCTGCAGCACTCGATGAAAGCCTTCTTGCCCAGCAATGTTCAGTGTCTCAGTGATTGGCTTTCTGTGCCGTGAGCAATGGCACCTAGACTTAAACCTCGTATTTGGTTAACAGATTTTAGTTCCCTGACTGGGAGCACCTTACTCAGCAGCTATGGGCCAGGAGAGTTTCTAAAGTCCTTCTAAGCAGCTACCTAACTCTTTTTTGGTGGATGTGGGTTTTAGCCTCTCTCTCTCTCTCTCTTTGGCTCCGTCACTGCAGCCCCCAATCATATTCCCAATTGGCTAGGAAGAACAGCCTTTTATATTTGACATACATGACCAGAATGGTGAATATCATTTGTGGGTACCAGAAAGTGGGTTCTGTTTCTCTCAATTAAAAAAATTCTGAAGGAATTTCCATATGCAAATTGAACAAGCCCAGTCGATCAAGAGAAGAAAGCACCCTGTTTCAGTTTGGACTCCCTTGGTGCCTACTTACCACTGCAGTTAGATTGTGCTTTGGTGATTGGGCGTGTGTTAATACAGTCATAGGAAGTTATAGACAATGAACTAATATACAGTCAATGAACTAACATTCTTTTCTAATACTGTTTAACATCAATGTTCTTTGGAATCTAGAGAAATTTGGCCTCTCCATGGGCCTCATTTTGCTATTGATTGAGAAATGTAATAGAGTTCAGTGTATCCAGGCTTTTATGGTATGTTCTAAGCAGGGTTTGGCCTGGTTCGTACAGGATGTTTCTGGTGCTGCTTGGATCCAGTGTATTTTGGAATTTGGAGAAGTTTCACCTTAAAAAATAAAATTGCCATGGAAACTGCTTTACCCCAAATTTTGGTTCACAGTCTTCATTGAATTACCTATTGGGCTAATGAGGTAAACAAAGTTTAGCTTTGAGAACATGTTCATAGACTGAGGAGCTTGTATTGCTATCACATGGCTAGAGTTCTAAGGTAAAAGCTATAGTTTATGTGTCTGTATATATGTTTAGATGTGTTTATATGTATGTACATTTATTAAATGTTGTGCCTACCAAATTGGCTTGTAAATAAAAGAGCACTGATAAGTAAATAAGTTCAAGCAATTTTCAATGTTATGTGACTTAAGTAAATCTTTAATAAACAATTGCTTTAAAATTATACATAAGATAAAAATAGAAATGTCTTCAGAAGTGTCAGTATACAATATTTTTGGTCTGGGTTTTATATTTATCTCTGATAGGTATTTTGAGATGTAAGGGTTTGGAACAGACAGTTAACTATAAGTGCAGTCAAAATAAAATTATCTTTGTGTTACAAATAAGACTAATTTAATGTTGTTAGCTTAATAAAAACAGCCAAATCTTCTGAGTTATTGGCAAAAATACCCATGTATTTAACTTTCAGTTTCTTACTTAGGTGAACACCTGATTTTTACAAGCTAGAGTAAAAAATTAATTACTTGAAATGATGGCTAACTTTGTCTAATATCTCAACTTTCAGGAGTTATCTAGATAAACTCTAAACAAAAATGAAATAATTGAGTAGGTATAAATGGAATACATGCTTGTGGCTAAACTTTCTGTTTAAATTTAATTTAAAATCTTCAAATGATTTTTGATGGTTCTTAGATGTCTGGGTCATTTGCAAAAAATAAGGGATCATAATATGGGTAATCATGTTTTAAAAATTGTGGATTATTTGTAAAACGCTAAGATGTGATAGACAGTTTGGGATTTCCTGCTGATGGCAGGAGAAGCCTGTCTGGAGAGGGCATTACCAAGACACTGATTGCAGCAGAGGAAGCACAGCCAGGGTTGTGCCTGGGCACTGTGGATGACATATTAATGGCAGCAGGAGGCAGAGAGATTCCTGGGTGGAAAAGGGACGGCCTCTGGTGAAACCCCACCTTCAATCTAGGGATATGCTGAAGCTTGTGTGGCTGGGCTGCCAGTTTTGGGTGGAATCCTTGGCCTGGAGTGAGAATTTATGGTGCTTTTTTCAGGTCCACCTATGGTTAACCATGGACCAGTTGGCATTTACTTCCTCTTCCTTCAGAGCCCATAGAAACTCTGGACTTAGACTCACAGAGACATGTGGGGATGGCCTGCTTGTGGAAGGAGCCACCCACTTTAGGTCTCCTTAGAGCTGTTCTATCATTCAATGAAGCTTCTCTTTGCCTTGCTCTCCCTCCAATTATCCATGTATCTCATTCTTCCTGGACACAAGACAAGAACTCGGACCCACCTAATGGGAGGACTGAAAGAGCTTTAACACAAACAGGCTGAAACATGCCTCTCAATTGCCCTGTTGTAGGTAATGAGGAGAGAACAACTGTGGCCCTTCAAGGAGTCTAGACCTATTGGCTGCCCAAATCAGAGGTGGGACATCCTCTTTGGGGCTTTGCGGTTCCTGGCATCTCAAGACATTTTTTATTTATTTATTTGCTGTTTGCTCTCCTTTACATTTTATTTCTATAATACGTATATAAAATCATTGACGTATTTTAGTTGCATTGTAACGTTTATATTTGCTTCTCTGAATAGTCATTTTGCTTTTTATGCATTTCCAACAGTTCATCGTTTCCTCTATTTGCCTAAAACTCAAAAGCTATCTTTGTCTAGCCTCCACAAAATGAAGAGCACATCAGCAATTTAATAAATAAATAAATAAAATTGGATGGTTTTGTTTACCTCTGAGGATTTAGAGAGATGTAAGAGCTTCAGTTTCCTGGCCAAAAATAAAAGGTAAAATACTTATTTTTAAAAGTTCTGAGCAAAAATAATACATTATTTATTTTGTTATTTGGAAAAGTGGAGGGGAGAAGAAATGTTAAAATAATTTTTATGTCCAAATTCAGTCAATAATTTGAATTGGTTTCAGATCTTTTCCTTTATGAATTAGGAAATACTGTGATATGCATACAAAGTTTTAATATTCAGGGAAGATTATAATTGTCCTTAAGAAAATTAAATTGGCTGGGTGCAGTGACTCACACCTGTGATTCCAGCACCTTGGAAGGCTGAGATAGAAGGAACACTTGAAACTTGAGCCCAAGAGTCTGAGATCAGCCTGGGTAACATAGTGAGACCTTGTCTCTATAAAAAAATGAACAAAATTAGCCAGACATGGCAGTGTATGTCCAAAGTCCCAGCTACTAGGGAAGCTGAGGCAGGAGGATCCCTTGAGTTTAAAAGTTTTGAGTCTGTAGTGAGCTATGATTACAGTACTGTACTTCAGCCTGAGTGACACAGCAAGGTCCCGATTAAAAAAAAAAAAAAAAAGAAACAAAGAAAAGAAAATGATATTTACTGGGATTTTTCTAAAATTATTTAAGTTGTGTTTGCCATTATTAAAATTAAGTGACACTCACTTGGACTAAGTAGGAATACAAAAAGTTAAATTTTCTAGTAATTTTTAAATCACTGTTGGGCCTTCATTTGTGCAATTGAAAATAAAATATATATATTATTGTTGCTCTGGTTTGAAGACTCTAGTGGTGAAAGTTACCAAATCAGTTGTCAGTACTGTATCTAGAAACCAGTCTTGGAAACATGCGATAATAGTGTTTTTAAAAAGTTGGCAAGAAATTATTGTGTGGTTGTTCTTATATTCTCTTTGTTTTGCTGCAGAGTATTTAAATGTAAGGAGATTATTTATACTCATACCGAATTTCCAAATTTGATATTTGCATTTACCTTCTTTTAGATAAAGAAATAAGTTCATTGTCTTACTTTGATAACTTTGACATATGACCTATCACATTTTTTATACAGTTCTGCTATTGGAATGCTAGCAATTAGACATATGCAAGGCATAACCTAACCACTGTAATATAATGGTTTGAAGGACTGCAGTCAGTAACTACTAGACACCAAATCACAGTGTTTTAATTTATGATGTGGTAGAGGGACTGGTAGAGCTTCCTGCAGTATAAATTTCTTGTTAACTGAACCTTAAATGCTGTTAAGTTATAGGGCTTTGACTCCTGTATCCAAAAAAGGATCCAACTTTGCTATATCTTAAACTCTGACACCAAAGCCTCAACTTCAGATGTGGGAGAAGGTGACAATCAAAATCGGCTGCTTTGTGAGACACAGATCCAAAAATAAAAACTATTTAATTCCCCTGGGCCCATAGACTATCACAGAAGAGGTGAGCCTGTGGAATTATAAGGGCTAATTCTGAGGGATAAAATTAGTTCAGAGGTTTTCTATAAATTTAACATTAATATCAAAAACACACTGATGGAAGGCCATTATCTGGACCCCTGTGTCAGAATAATCGGGTTTTCTGGAGCACGGATATTCTCTTTAATGTAAATTGTAAAAGGTTATAAAAGGTTTGTGGAAACCTTACCTTATAGTAAAACAGACTAAAATTAGAGAGATTTATTTATAAGAATGTATTAAAAACAGCTTTAACACTAATAACACACGATTAAAAGTGAAATTCATTTTTTCTGTTTGGAATAAAATGTGGTGCAATATTAATCATATAATAAAACATTTTCATTTATCTTTTTTGTAGACAGCAGAAAAAAATGGAGAAGGAAGTGACAGATTTAGTTGGCCTCTGTCTTTATTAGGTTTTAATGTTTGGGAAATTAAATCTCCTCTCTATCAAAGAGTAAATGCTTTCGTTTTATGAAATTGGCTTAATAAATGACTATTTTATAGTGAGTTGTGATCTTATTTGTGAAATAGAGTTCATAAACCTTTGATTTTTGAAAAACTTTCTGAAAGCAAAATTCCAAGTTATAATTTTGGTATTTTTGACCACAAACTAACTTTATTTTGGATATTGGCAAACCCGAAGTCCAAGAGAGATGCATTAGGATTATACGGTATGTTAAAATTATACAGGAAGTCGGCCGGGCGCGGTGGCTCATGCCTGTAATCCCAGCACTTTGGGAGGCCGAGGCGGGTGGATCACGAGGTCAAGATATTGAGACCATCCTGGTCAACATGGTGAAACACCGTCTCTACTAAGATACAAAAAATTAGCTGGGCATGGTGGTGCGTGCCTGTAATACCAGCTACTCGGGAGGCTGAGGCAGGAGAACTGCCTGAACCCAGGAGGTGGAGGTTGCGGTGAGCCGAGATCGCGCCATTGCACTCCAGCCTGGGTAACAAGAGCGAAACTCCATCTCAAAAAAAAAAAAAAAAAATTATACAGGAAGTATTGTTAAACATGAGGTGTTGTTTAACTTTCTTAGAATTATATTTATATAGCTGTGTTATCAATGCGTTCCAGGATTGTCTGAGATTCCTGAAATTCTGCTACGTCTTAATATATCTTGGCTCCAATGATTATGATTACCATTAAATTATTGTATGCCACAGGAACAACCAAATTTCCTTGTCAACTATCATAAACTATGGCTGTCCTAAGACTTTTGTCATCCAAATTATTCTCCCTTTAAAAATTTGTTTAATTCTTCCATAAAAATTGCTTATAAACAGCTATAATTAAGGGCTTGCTTCTTTGGGGGAGTTCATTAAAATGACTCTTGAAGGCAAGTTCCTGATAACTTAGAAGATTGTGCCATTGGACTAGAGAGAAAATGTCCAATACTACAATTAAACAGCTAATGTGTTCATAAAGATGGCTAACTCAATATGAAGCAGGGCCAGAGTTGATTGCATACATTGAATTAAGGGGGACTCAAATATTTTTATGGCTTATTTTTTTTTTAAATATTGCTGATTCTTTTTGCTTTATTTTTCAGAGTCAAAGAACAATTTTCTTTTGAGTTATTTATAGCTTTTAACAATTGAGTAAAGTATACTCTTATAAAAAGAATTTCAGGAATATTTTTCTATCTCTGCCTGCTTCTACAGAATTCATAACTAGTTATGATTATTCTTAATTCATGACAATGTGTTTTTTTTTTTCCTGAAGTTCAGCAAGAGTCTTTTAAAAAATAATGGTACACAATTGGAGGCACTGATGATTTTATCAGGGATATGACTGGAATGTCATGTTTTTGGATATAAACAGGTTGCTCTAAAAAATTGAAATTGACTTTATGGAGCCAATGGGAGCCTCTTTGGAAGGATTGGCTTTGGACCTTATCTATGCAGTATCTTTACAGGGTTCCTGTCCTGTAGTAAATAGAGAGAGTTACTTTCTGACAGGCCCAGGAGTCTCAATTTGTTTGGGGGCCTAAAGAAACAAGTGGTTCTCCCAATTCATGTTAAGTATCTGCAGGTGCCGATGGATCCTTGCATGGCCTTGACAGGCCTTTGGAGGTCAAGTATGGGATTACCTGTGAGAGGTTTATGCAAAGACAACTTAGAGAAGCCTATAGGAACAATGATTCTTGCTGTACTTTGCATGGGTAATCAGGCCAAGTACGGTGGGACTGAAGCTTATTTTTCAGGTAGCTTTGCCCTGCTGTGATTTGTCTTTGGTGGAAGTGGAGGACGGGAGAGAGAAAAAATTGTATTTCGAAAATACATATATATAGTATTAGATTAACCCTTCATTCTTGGGTGGCCATATGGTCACCCATGGTATGGAGTGGCCACAGTGCCCTTCCTCATCATGAAGCAGCCAGAAGGACCAACTACCAGATTTCCCATGATTGAAGAATTAATAAATAGAAAGGAGGACTGAAACTGGCCCACTTGTCACTTATAACTGATGTTTACCATTTCTTTTGCATAAACATAGAAACTGACCCTTCCAGTCTTGAAGCTTGAGAAAGTTATATTTGTCTTATCTGAGTTTCTTTCTCACGAAACCAACCATCAGAACTCCCAGATGGTGTCAAGGAACAGAAACTCACCAGATCACTGCATGTGGACAATGAGACAGACCCGTCACGCATCAGGATTGCCTAACTGACCACCTGCTTCCTGTTGACCAACTACTCTTACTTACTCCTCCTTAATTCCTGTTTCTCTTCATGCAGTTACATTTCTTCCCTGCTATATCAGCTCCTAATTTCAACTCATCGAAGAGTTGAATTTGAGACTAATCTCCTGACTTCTATGCTGCCGAACCTGATTAAAGCCTTTTTCCCTTTCAGCATTCATCTCAGTGAATGGCATTCTGTTTGGCAAGCAATGAGACCTAGACTAACTTCCTGGCATTTTGTAACATAATTACCAGAATTGAAAACCTAGGGTATTATTTCAACACCAGCCATGATGGAGTTGAATCACTATAAACCTACCACTCCCACTAATTTCACATCAAATATCTGGACAACATTCAAAAGCAACAACAGGAGAATAAAGAAAAATACAGTGGGTAGATTTGAGAGAGGAATCAAAATTTGAAGAACACACTGTACTGTGGGGACTTTCCTCTTCATTTGCTTTTTTTCTCATTTCTGTTTTGACATGTTCCAGTATTGGCCTAACTTATAGAACTAGAAACTAGGTATGCACACACACACACACACACACACACACACACACACACACCAGAAAAAACCCTCTAAGAAAAATCTTCTAGTTCTGACTGGAAGGCTAAGAAAAGAGCCCCTAAGAGCTGCATCTTATGAGGAAAAACTTGTTTTATTTGTATTTGATCTTTTCTGATCCAGGCACTAAAAACAAATTTATTTTTTAAAAAAATGAGTCTCTGGACCCTAAAAAGTGTGGGGGAAACCCCTGATTAAAGAAAGCTGCTGAAGAGGTTTTAGTAACATGGTGTAGATCTAACACAAGAACTAGGTTAACCAATAAACTGTACATACATACATGAGACAGATCAAAGAAAGCAGGGCATACATATACTGTATGTGAGAAGAGAACTATGACTAAAAGCACCACTCATATCTCAAACTACCTTAGGAGTGGCCCTTGTTCATCATGGACCCAAATAGACTGAAAAAAGCTTTGGAAGTTAAACTAACATTGAAATCACTGCTCACACGTTTCTGTATCTGAGTTAATTTTCTGATAAAATGACCAAATTAGCATACTCGAAGGAATTTTAACAGAACAGAGATTTTCTCAGAATGGTTTATATTGCAAAAATACAATACAATACTACTTGACATATAAAAAAGCAGGAATAGCTGGTAAAATAAAAACATTTAATCAATTAATTAAATAAAATTTTCTTAAGGTCAACTTCTGGTGACCAAGTTGTTTGGATTATCACATAAAAACTTCAATATAGAATAATAACCATGCTTAAATAGATGAATACCCTTAACATAAATGGAAAAGTTTAAGACTTTTGAAATGAAAGGCGGATGTGAAAAAACTTATTCTACATTGAATAAATACTATATAAGAGGAGAAAATGTACATCATTAGAACAGAAAATGCAATATGTACAATAAAATATAACTGCAAGGCTGATAGAAAAAATATGGCAGAGAATAGATAGATCAATAGTAATTATACAACTGGGGAACAGAAGAAAAAGAATACATTGAGATTCATTAAACAGAGTCCCCTAGACCTGTATAATAATATCAAATATCTAATACTTACATCACATAATTTTCAAAAGAAGGCAGGAAAGAAATTTGTGCAAAAACAAAAATATTTGAAGAAATATTGTTTGGAAACATTTCAAAATTAATGAAAAAGATACATTAGAGATTCCAGAAGCTTAGCAAATCCCAAAGAATATAAACTCAAAGAAATCCTCAGAAAACCAAAGGTAAAGAACAGCAAACTTTTCAGCATCTAGTGGAAGACAAAACATTACGTACACATCTAATAATTAGGTTTTTGTGATGTTATAAATACAAATATAACATCATAAAACCAAAAGACAGAGCAAACTGTCCAAAGTGTTTAGAGAAAAAATATAAGTCAACACTTTATACTGGGTGAAAATATACTTCAATAATAAAGAAAAATAAAGACATTATTAGATGAAAAATACTAAAAGAATTTCTCACTAGTGGATTTGCTCCAAAATAATTGTTAAAGGAAGTTCTCCAGGCTGAGCAAAGGTAATACCAGAAGGAAATCTGAAATTTTATAAATAAAGAACAGTAGAAATGGTTAAAAAATCATCATAAATATAAACGATAGTGTAAATATATAAATGGTCTTTTTCCTCTTAAATTCACTAAAATGTTTGTTTAAATTCAATATTATAACATTTAATGGTGGACTTCAAGTTGTAATATGTAATATGTATGAAAATTAAAGCTAAATCTAGAGGGAAAAATTAATTGATATGACCGTAAAACTCCTATATTTTCTTTTAATTATAAATGATGACTTTAAGAAGACTATAATACAGGTGTGCATATTATAGTCTTTAGAGTACATAGATCCACAGCAAAAAAGTTAATGAGTATATTAGATTTGGAGATGTAAAATTTTAAAATATTTTAAAGGAAGAAAGGAAAGACTGAATGAGAGAGGAGGAGAAAAAACTGAAAACAATAAAATGGTAGACCCTAATTTGAATTGTATCAATAACTGCATAAAATACATGTGCTATAAACACCAATTGCTAATATAATTACGAGGAACACCAGTAAACTTACAATCATAATTAAAACTTCAGCACCCCTCTCTCTGCAATTGATAGAAAAATAGGCATAAAGCAATCAAGATACCACAGATCTGAATAATAGTATCAACTAGCTTTTTACTCTTTGGCATTTCAAAACATCTGACCAAATAATTGAACACATGTACTTTCAACATCACATGTAACGTTTATATTTAGCAAGGTTGATCATATTATACAGGCCATAAAACAACTTTCAGGAAAGTTAAAAAACTGAAATCAATTAACATTTGCCCTTTGACCATAAACTAGTTAAATAAGAGATCAGTTAAAAAAGAAAAAAGAAAAAACAAACTTGAAAAATTCCTAAATAAGACATTAAACAACACACTTATAAATAGAATATAGGCCAAAGAAGGACCCCCAAAACAAACTAGAAAATAATTTGATTAAAATAAGAATGAAAATGCAGTATATCAAAAATTAGGCAATGCAGCTAAAAAGCAGAGCTTGCAGAGAAGTTTATCCCACTAGATGTCTATATTGGAAACAGAAATCTCAAATAATAGCCTAAACTTACTCTGAAAAACAAACAGTGAGAAAAGCAACAGCAATTTAAGTATATAGCAAGAAAGTAATAAAAATAATGAATATAAGAGCTCATAACAAATTTATCCTGTTTTCTTGTAGTACATTTACTACAGAAGTCTCCCCTTATCTGAAGTTTTTTTAGGAGGTTTCAGTTACCCTCACTCTGATAATAAACGAATATAAACAATAAGATATTTTCAAAAAGAGAGAGAAAAAAGAAAAACATGCACATAACACTTATTGTTAATTGTTGTCAATCTGTCTAATTTATAAATTAAACTTTATCATAGATACGTATATACAGAAAACCTGTATATATAGTTATGTACTGTATTAGTTCATTTCATACTGCTTGTAAAGAACTGCCCAAGACTAGGTAATTTATAGAGGAAAGAGGTTAAATTGACTCATACTTCTACATTGCTTAGGAGGTCTCAGGAAACTTACAACCATGGGAGAAAGTATCTTATATGTCTTTATTTGATTAATATTTCAGTTTCTCTGGTGTTCACTTAATCTTATAGCAGATATAATGATATTTGGCTGTAAAATACTCAGCAATAACATTTACAAGCTATTTAGAAGAGGCAACCTCAAAATAACTTCAATTTTGAAAACTACTATTTGTACTCTGGAAAGATTTGCCTTCTCAATGAGAAAAATCACTTAATAATATTTATTACCTAAGCAGTGAAGTAAGGGAGATCCTTTTATTTATCCATTTACACAGTTACTTATTCTTGAAAATATTTATTTATAATCTTATTTTTAACTCCTCATGTAAATGGAGTATAACAACAAGAAAATCAAACGCAAAACAAAACAACAAAGAAAATTAAAATACAAAGTAAAAAGTCCCAAGCAATAACAAAACCAAAACACTATTAGTCTACTGGGTAATAAGTAATAAAAGAGAGCTATAATGGTTTGATCAGGAAATTGAAATCGTAGATCACAGTTTTAGGACAGTAAATATCTTTATGAGCCCATATATGTATAATATTGGGGGAAGAACTGAAATTTTATTTATGGAGGAGAATATTTTATCTGGTTATGTACTAGGTATAAAAAGCAGACTAAGTGTCTAAGAGCCCTCACTCCATTTATTAGAAAACACAGTTCACTGTTTATTAAATAATAGTATCCTTGATATAAGAGCTCTATAAGAAAGTATTTTTAAGGCATTTGATGTGGATATTGAAATGCAGCACTGCCTATATTTGGGTAGCTCCTACCTGTATGCAGTACTGTACCACGGAATTTTCTGTGAGTATGGAAATGTTCTATATCTGCACTGTTCAATAAGGCAGCCATGAGCCACATGTGTCTATTTAAAACTTGAAATATGGATAACAGAGCTCAAGAATTGATTTTTTAAATTTAAGTAATTTAAATGTAAATGTGTATACCACATATGGCTTGTGTTTACCATGTTGGGCAGCATAGATAGACAATAACAAATATGAACTCAGGTTGTAGGTCTTAATTCTGAAAGTCCAGCTTTTTTTGATTTTTGGTATATAAAATTAGTGGGTGAAAGAAGAATGGATGAGGGAGGCTTTTAAGTTTCAGAATACTTAATGAGTTACAGAACATGAAACATTTATTAGTTTATATATAGACATTATGGATTTGGTGTTAACATTACCTGCTACTTTGTTGGACTATAAATTACTAGCTTTTTTGGCTCATAGCTTTTTTTTCCGGTGGCTCCCTGTCTTTTCTCACTTGAGGACCACTTTCTCCCTCATATTTGTCTGAACATGGTATGTGGAATGAAAATTTATTTTGTAATCAGACTCAGCACAACTACAACTATAGGATGCCTAGTACATCAGTACTTGCCTACATTAGGGTTCCCCAAACTCCAGTACTTGCCCAGTACCAGTCTGTTGCCTGTTAGGAACAAGGCCACACAGCAGGAGGTGAGGGGCAGGCAAGACAACATCCTGCCAGAGCTCTGCCTCATGTCAGATAAGCAGTGGCATCATATTTTCATAGGAGCATCAATCCTTTTGTGAAATTTACATGTGAGGGATCTAGGTCGCAGGTTCCTTATGAAAATCTAATGCCTGATGATCTGAAGTGGAAACGTTTCATTGCAAAGCCATCAACACCACGCACCCACCATCTGTGAAAAAACTGTCTTCCATGAAACTAATCCCTGTTGCCAAAAAAGGTTGGTTCTACATTATTAAATTTCTGTCTTTATATCTATGCTTGCAAATCTTTCCCAGAGAGCAAATGGAGAGTCATACTCTTTTACTTTGCCAGTATAAAACAGAGTCAGGTTCCTAAATTACTTCTTCAACTTAATGGCTGTGTTCACTCACTGCTCTCTTTGCTACAGTATCTATCCCCAGAGAGATGCCAGCATGCTGATGATAATTATTATTTGAAAAAGATCCTTAAATAATTACTTATCTATAAATAAACAGTCATAGAAACAGTCATAGTAGCTGCAACATCAACAAGAAAACATCAATACAACCACCCAAATTTTTTGCTTTGGGTTCTTGATTCTCAGCATGCCAAATGAAACTTTCATATTGACTTTTGTTTCTCCATTATACACCAGAAAATCGTGTATAAATGTCTCTATTTCTCTAATAAGTGGCCAGGTCCAGAACTTAGTAGATTGATTTCAGTATCATATTTTTTATTGATACCTGGGGTCTTTGAAACTCTTGAAAATCTGAAACTCTGTGCCAAGTCTAATAACTTTCCCAAAGGACATTTCTTGTTGTCTCATGTTTAAAAATAAGGCAGTGCTAATACAAATAATATACAGAAAAAACCCTTGAGTGAGACTACATGGGGCCAGAGAGGAAAAAATCATTTATTAAGGATGATACTATTTTAAATATCTCCACTGGTATACCTGCATTTCAGTTTACCCATCAAGCCTAGAAGAATGCTTTGAAGACTACAGTGAGGATTTTTTTCTGGGACAATTTTTGTGAGACTAAATCATAGCAAGTTAGAAAGCAAAATATATCCCACTAATTTCCCTGATTGCCATAAGAAATTGATGAGATATGCATTTCTCTCTCACTCTCTCTCATTCTATGTTTTGTTTTTTTTTTTTTACATATTTTGAAGTTTTGTTTTGAGACTTCTGTCTACACATGTATGGAATCTGATATGGTTTGACTGCATCTTCACCCAAATCTCATCCTGAATTGTAGTTCCCATAATCTTGACATGTCACGGAAAGGATCTGATTGGAGCTAATTGAATCATCGAGCCAGTGACCCACATGCTGTTGTCATGATAATGAGTTAGTTTTCAGGAGATCTGATGGGTTTATAAGGGGCTTTTCCCTTTTTACTTGGTACTTCTTCCTGCTGCCATGTGAAGAAGGATGTGTTTGCTTCCTCTTCAACTGGGATAGTAAGTTTCCTGAGGCCTCTCCAGCCATGTGAAACTATGAGTCAGTTAAATCTCATTTCATTAAAAGTCATCCAGTCTCAGGTATGGCTTTATTAGCAGCAGAAGAACAGACTAATACAATAATTTGGTACTGGCTAGTGAGATACTGCTAGAAAAATGCCTGAAAATGTGGAAGTGACTTTAGATGGGTAACAGGCAGAGGTTGGAACAGATTGGAAGACTCAGAAGAAGATAGAAAAATGTGGAAAAGTTCGGAACTTCTTAGAAACTTGTTGAATGGCTTTGACCAAAACACTGAAAGTGGTATGGACAATAAATTCCAAGTCGAGGTGGTCTTAGATGGAGATGAGAAACTTGTTGGGAACTGGAGAAATGGTAACTTCTTATGTTTTAGCAAAGAGACTGGCTGAATTTTGCCCTTGCCCTAGTGATTTGCAGAACTTTGAACTTGAGAGAGATGATTTAGGATATCTGGTGGAATACATTTCTAAGCAGCAAAGTGCAGCCTGATGATGCAATAGAAAAGAAAAAAAAATTTTGTGTGGAGAAATCCAAGCCTGCTGCAGGAATTTGCATAAATAACAAGGAGCCCAATGTTAATCACCAAGTCAGTGGGGAAAATAGTTCCAGAGCATGTCAGAGACATTTATGGCAACTTCTCCCATCACAGACTGGAGACCTCAGAGAAAAACTGGTTTCCTGGGTCAGGCCCAGGGCTCTGCTTCTTTATGCAGCCTCAGGACTAGGAGCTCTGTATTCCAGCCACTCCAGACACATCTAAAAGGGCCCAAGGTACAGCTCAGGCCATGGCTTTGGAGGCTGAAAGCCCCAAGCCTTGGTATCTTTCATGTGTTGTTTAGCCTGCAGGTACACAAAAGTCGAGAATTAATGTTTGGGAACATCTGCCTAGATTTCAGATGATGTATGGAACTGCCTCAATGTCCAGGCAGAAGATTGCTGCAGGGGTGGAGCCCTCATGGAGAGCCTCTGCTAGGGCAGTACAGAAGGAAAATGTGGGCTTGGAGCCCAAGAGTCTCCACTGGAGCACTGCCTACTGTAGCTATGAGAAGAGGCCACTGTCCTCCAGAATTGTATATTCCCCTGTCAGCCCACATATGTGCCTGGAAAAAGCTGCAGTCACTCAATGCCAGCCTGTGAAAGCAGCCTGGAGTCGGGCTGTACCCTGCAAAAATCACATGTGTGTGGGACAGCCCAAGACCATGGGAGCCCACCTGTTGCATCAGTGTTCCCTGGATGTGAAACCAGTCAAAGGAAATCATTCTTGAACTTTAAGGTTTAATGACTGCCTTACTAGATTGGGGACTTGCATGGGCACTGTAGCTCCTTTGTTTTGGTCAATTTCTCCCATTAATAATGGGTGTATTCACCCAATGCTTGTACACCTACTTTATCTAGGAAATAACTAACTTGCTTTCTGATTTTATAGGATAATAGGTGGAAGGGACTGCCTTGTCTCAGAAAACACTTCGGACTTGGACTTTTGAGTTAATGCTGGATTGAGCCAAGACTTTGGGGAACTGTTGTAAAGGCAGTTCCCTTGTGTTCTGAAATGTGAGGACATGAGATCTGGGATGGGCCAGAGGGGGAATAATATAGGTTTGCTGTGTCCCATTCAAATCTAATCTTTAATTGTAGCTTCCACAATTTCCATATATCATGGGAGGGTCATGGTGGGAGGTATTAGAATCATGGGGGATGGGTTTTCCCATGCAGATCTCATGATAGTGAATATGTCTCATGAGATCTGATGGTTTTAAAAAGGACAGTTCCCCTGCACACACTCTTCTGCCTGTTGTCATGTAAGAAAAGCATCTTCTCCTCCTTTGCCTTCCACCATGATTGTGAGGCTTCACCAGCCAAGTGAAACTGTGTAAAAGGAAAACTCTTTTCTTTTTAAATTACCCAGTATTGGATATTCCTTCATAGCAGTATGAAAATGGAATAATAACCATTAATTGTGCACCAAGTATGTCAGGGTATAAAAGAAATCATGAACCTAGATTCTAGCAGTGTTGGGGGTAGCAGGTGAAAATATGGAAATATTTTTATGACATTTATATGAAATAATGTTAGTCATTGTTGGGGTTTTTTATTATTTAAGTCATAAGCTATTATAATTTCTATGTTTCAATAAATCACATATGTATCTATCTAATTTATCTGTTATGGATTGAGTAGTGTCCCACACAACTTATACTCATCCAGAACCACGTAATGTGATCTTATATGGAAATAGGGGCTTTGCAAATGTAATGTTATTTTGAGGTTATACAGAATTTGGGTGGCCCCAAACCAAAACACAGTGTCTTTATGAAAAGAAAAAGATTTGGACACTGACACAGACACACAGGTGAGAGTGCCATGTGAGTATGGAGGCAGAGATAGGAGTGCTGCCTCTACAAGCCATGAGGTTTTTCCTAGAACCAACCTGGGTCCAGGTGCATTTTCTCAAGGCCCACTAATGAGAAGCAGGCAAACTAGGAAATAAGGGAAGTTTTGCTGTAAACTGATACAGGGAGAAGGCCAGAGATAATTTCACCAGACCAACTTAAAGTGATATAATTTTCTTAGTACTTATATAGGTTTGGGTTATGTTCCTATTTGCAATATAGCATTTGCCTAAGTCTATTGATAATTAATTTTGTTTCAACTACATGGTCAGAGGCAAAAAGTACTTACTAAATTTGATTGAAAGGGCCACAGTACGTTCAAGGCTTATCTACTGTGGTACCAGAGTGATTACATTTATCTTATCCTCTTTACACCTTTGTCCAGAGCGCTGCCTTTGATTCTCCAGTGAATCTCTTCAAGCAGCTTCCTCTATTACCTTGTCTTGTCCCATATTTTGTCAACCCAAGATGGGTCCTGACACTAGGAATGTAAAATTGTCTCTATTATTATTGTTTCCAGCAAAGGGGAAGCCCATGAGAGGCTACTATGTTGCATTCCTAGCTTTGATGTCTGGGCACCAGTTTCCCTAGGTTTAACTATTTGCTAAATATTAAGGCAGTGCTGTGGAAATTTGTCTAACTGGGGTGCTATGGAGGCCTAACTGTGTGACCCTCACACAGGCCTGTCCATGTGATTGGCAGGGGGAACGGCCTGCCACAAAATGACAAGTATTCCTGGCAATCAGCAGAGTCTAGGAGTGAAACATGGACCATATTCTCCCTCAGAACTTCAGAAGCAACCAAGTCTGCTGACATCTGGATTTTGCACTTCTATTCACCAGAGCTGTGCTGGGAATTTCAGTTGTCTTAAACCACTCAGTTTATGAACATTTGTTAAAACAGCCCTAGAACACTGATAATCAGCATCTACTTATAGCAAGAGAAAATGAGTATGTGTTGTCTACAATTTTGCCACTTTTAAACACTTGGATTTTTGATAAGTAATTTTCTTAAACATACCAGCAATTTAAATTTATTTTATTCATGAGGTTGAGCATTGTCACATAAGTTTAAAAAGTTTTATTTTCTCCTTTTTCTCCTTTCATATTTTTTACATATTTAGCTGTCTTTTACCAATTTTGTCTTCTAGACACTGAGGAACAGTATTTTCACCTTTGTGTAAAACAGCAAATACCACCTTTGACTCTTTGCCTTTTTAATTTTCTTTATGATAAAAATATCCTTCTATATTATAAAATTTTATTCAAATTTACTTACTTTACTTGTATTGATTTTGTATTTTATATTTTACATAATATTTAGGATGCTTCCCATCCTTCCCAGAGTATAATGGAATTTACATGTCTTTTTCTAGCACATATTTCAGAGTCTACATTTAAATCTCTGACATGTATCCCACAATGTGATGTAAAATTTACATTGAATTATATATATTTTCCAAATAATTAAATATCTAACAATTCCTTATTAAAAATACCATTTATCACCTGATTTGAGTTGCTGTATTTATCAAATATTAAATTTTCAGGCATGCACATACCCCTTCATATTCTTTTGTATTGCTTTATGTAGTTACTGATGCCATAGTGCTTTAATTATAAAAAATTATAATGTATTGTAACATTGTTTTGGGGTATTTTTATTGAAATTGCCCTGTTCATGAATTCCTGCCTCTTGAATCTTGTTTATTTTTATTTAAGAATGAATAATGTGTCTACTTGCAGGAAAAAAAAAAAACAATTGGTTATTTTATAAAAAGCACATTACATTTAGATATCAACTTTTGTGGAATTGACATATTTTTCACATAGAATTCTTCTATTAAAAAAGTGAGATAGTTTTTTATTTGTCCAATTCTATTTTGTACCTTTAAATTGTTTTAAAGTTTTCTTCATACAATATTTAGGAAATTTATATTAAGTTTGGCACACTTCACCTTTAACTTTTAGACAATGAAACAAGCTTTGTTTTAGTTTAGTTTAGTTTAGCACATAGGCAATCAATTAAAGTGCTAATTTGCTAGATTATTTAATTTTTCAGTAGCTTTTTATTAGGTCCTCTTGGACATTTTAAATACATAATCATAACATCAGCAAATATAGTTTTGTCATTTTATTTCTACTTCTTGGACATATTGCTCTCTCTTACCTAGTGACGTTGAACATTTGCTCAACTGTACAAGTAACAGTGGGTTTCCGTTTCTTTCCCCTAACTTTAGGAAAAATGCTTCCAATGTATACCCAGTAAGTAAAATCTGATTTTTGGACTAATATTTACTTTTAAGTCTATTATATAAGTTTCTATTTATTCTTATTTTATTAGAAGGAATGGGTTTTGATTTTTGCCAAATGCCTTTTTAACATCTATGATGTTTTTCTTCTTAGATGTATTTATAGAAGGAATTATATTAATGGATGTTCTTCCTGAATCATACTTGCATTCTTGAAAGGAACCCCACTGGTTGACAATGTATTTATTTATTCACTGTTATATATTCTTTTTGAAAATTCACATTAAATGTTTTATTTGTATTTATAACTTAGATTTATTTATACCTTTATTTCTCAATGTTTATTAAATTTCATAATAATATTGTAGTCATTTTATAAAAAATTTTGAAAATTTTCCCTTCTTATGCTGTGTAATAATTTAGAATCACTGTCTCTAAATGGTTCTGGAACACCTGAAAGAATACTTCTGTGAAGTAAGTCTGGGACAGGATATCTTTATCATCATTATTATTTGATATATTAAAGACCCAAGCTGGTCTCGAACTCCTAGCATCAAGCAATCCTCCCATCTTGGTCCCTCAGAGTGCTGGAATTACAAGCATGAGCCACCATGCCTGGTGAGGACATAATTTTTCAGTTTGTTTGTTTTGTTTGTGTGGATATGAAATTTATTCACACATTAATTCTTCCTTTAAATTGCTCTATATAGATTTTCCATCTTATTTGAGGTTTTGAATTTTCTTGTTAACAATAATTTTGGGATCTGCTGTCTCCAATAGCTATCTCAATCTTGCGTTTCTCTTGACTTCGTTCTTGCTATGCTCAACTGTTTTCCAATTTCAGTATATTTCATCCTAAGTAGTCTCTGCCATTTCAAAGTAGTATCCGATGGATACTTCTGAGAGCCATAAGAACTTAAACCAATACAATCCTATATACTATTCTGTATATTCTCCCATATCCATGGATATAGTTCTTTTGTACTCACAAGAAACTTAAAATATTAAAATTTTCTTATATTTATAACTTACTGATTGATTTTTAAGTCCCTCAGCCAGGTTTGTATGCATGATGGAGTCCTTTACTTAGCGATGTATCTGTTGGCATTATTTTAGTTTATATAATTAATCTAGAACTTTCTTTCACTTCTCCCTCATCCCCAATACACGACTCTTGATCCCAGGATGACCGTGTGGTCCACTTTCAGAAACCGATCGGGATTTCTTGCTAACAAGTTTTATTGTGGATACCATCTTCATGTTGTGTGTGTGTGTGTGTGTGTGTGTGTTTCCCCTTTCCTGATTGGTTTATTTTATTCTCTGGAAAATGTTATTAAAATTCAAAAACTATGCTTTGCCCTTCATTACACTTTTGGAAGACTCATGTACTTGTTAAAGGTAAGAAAAATCAGGAGAGTGCCACTGTATTATTTTGGGGGAAAGTAAGAAAGCTGAGAAGTCAGTGGAAGCATACCAGTCATCTTAGTGTACCTAAGAGTGACAGGGCAAAGATGGGTGCAAGGATATACTTGTCACAGAGAATAAAGCAGAAAGAAATGCCCAAGTAACTGAGAGCTCTAATATATATATATATAAGGTATGACTGGAGTGATCCTCTTGAGATTTCGAAGTTTCCCCGTGGATGCAACTCTTAGTAGTGTACATTCCCCAACAACCATGGACATTAAAATGAGCATTGTTATAGTATTTTTAAACCATGATCCGAGTCACATGATCCAATTTAGCACCATACTCATCAATTATAATTGAATTCATATATTAATTATGTCATAGATTTATTCTTTTTTGTCTAATTTCATTAAGGCCTCTGGGCCTACGTTACAGCATTCATTTGAAAACTGTTCTTTGATCTCACTAAGATTTTGCATTCAATGATTTTGTTTGGAAATGGCTTCCAGCTTCTGTCAAATAATCAGTTCACCGATTGAGAGAGAAATAATTTTTTCATAGGTTTGGCTTAGATGTTGGTTTTGATTAGCAGCCCTTGCTATCTTGTCTGTTTTTTAACTGTATTTATTTTCTACCACTCAGTGAAACTTTCTTTCTATAAGCATAATATGTATATATATTGTGCTACACTTTGTAGGACCACAGGGAGAGAAAATTTCTGTGTAATAGATTCTCTCTCTTCCTTTTTTGTTTGTAAAAGATTATTTTCTGTTTCCTTTTTGCCAGGAAAAACTGGCAAAGCTTTTCCTTTGCCAGGAAATTGTGGAGAAGAGAGTAAAAATGGCAGAATTATTAACTTCTCTCACTATAACATATGCCTTCAGGACATTCTCTTGCCAAAGAGCCTGAAACCAAGTTAGCTATTATTACTGTACTCCAGGGACCTCAAAATTTCTAATCATGATGTTGGTAGCTTACATTATCTGATATCCAACACAGAAAGGCTCTGATTAAAGGCAGAGCAACAAAATGACACAAAAAAATTAGAAATAAAATTCAAATTTTATTTCTGGAAAGTAAAATGGATTCTCATATAAAACCACAAAATGACCCCAGTGCACAAATTAGTTGGCTAAACTTCCTTTGAGCTGGGTGGCCATGATCCAAATGATTTCCTAAATTTAAAGAAAATCACTGCCAGATCCCTTGAATTTTCTCAAGCATTCCAATTTCAATCATGAGCTAGTTTAACCAGAAGTCAGATTCTTCCCAAGTTCACTTGAAGACTTTTTGGCTACAAGTTTATACATTCCGGCCAAAACTAAAACTGAATAGGAAAGGTTATGTTTTTTTCTATGCTTCAATTATAGTCTTTGACACTTACATCTACTTGAAATGGATGATGAAAATCATATGACTGTTAATACATTTCAGGTAATTTTCTATTCATTTTATTATGTACTTTTAAAAATAATTTGTTTCAAAAGGCTTCTATTGTAAACAACTAGAGTTCATGAGACCATCTTAGTTCTTCTGATTAAGCTCAGTTTAGGTATTTATTGATTTTATTTCAATAAAATTGTCAAGAGATCCTTTATCAAAGGGGATTATGCCATTTATGGTGAATAAAATGCTATGCCCATAGAATCAAATTTTTTCAAGCCTTCCAATTTTAATCATGAGATAGTTTAGCTGGAAGTCAGTTTCTCCTCAAGTGACAAAGTATTCATATATATAAATATATATATATATGAATAAATTTTTGAAATTATTTAAATTTTAATTGTTACAAATGAAAAATATTATTTAAAACAACAGCATTATTTTATATTATTCATCACAGGAAATGAGTCTAGATTGTATATTTTTTAGAATTCTAAAGTTAGTGCCATATACATAAATTATCACTGATATACATTAAGGCTTTTAAGTTTCAAATGCTTACCCATTTCTCATGCAACAATATTGAATATTCCAACCTGCTAAACTAAATAAGTAGCTCAGTTTTTTTTTTTCAATAAACTGGGGTCAAGACCCCTGCTATTCATCTGCTTAGGTTAGCATTGTGCTGAATCCGGTGATTCAAAAACCTGAGTAGATTGCAAGAGATTTAATATAGATTTTGTGCTGCTGTACCTTGCACGAAAAGGGCCAAGCCAGATGTTAAATAGTAATGCTTAAAATATTAAGGAATATTAAAAGGTCTAAATGATAATAATGACTATCATTTCATTTCTCTTATAAAAGTGGAGAAGTAGGCCAGGCACAGTGGCTCATGCTGGTAATCCCAGCACTTTGGGAGGCCGAGGCGGGCAGATCACAAGGTCAGGAGATTGAGACCATCCATGGTTAACATGGTGAAACCTCATCTCTACTAAAAATATAAAAATTAGCTGGGCATGGTGGTGTGTGCCTGTAATCCCAGCTACACAGGAGGCTGAGGCAGGAGAACTGCTTGAACCCAGGAGGCGGAGGTTGCAGTGAGCCCAGATTGCATCATTGCACTCCAGTCTGGCGCCTGGCAATGGAGTGAGACTCTGTCTCAAAAAAAAAAAAAAAAAAAAAACAAAAACAAAAAAAAATGGAGACATAGTGGTTTTTATTTTGACTTTCCTTGTTAGCCTAAATTATGTTTTAACTCTCTTCTCAGGGAAAGAATATTACTTAAAAGCATTACTGAACTTGCAGCCAGTTAGAACATTTCAATTTAATTCCAGCTTGTGTGGAACTGAATAGGTGAGTTAAGCTCTTTGAGTCTTTGGTTTATTTCACATATGAAATCCTACAAAGCCCAGCCTCTATTATTAACAAAAATATTTTAATGTATGCCTGACAGCATTAATATTTTATAAGCCACATCTACATGCTAATTGCCCATATGCCTTATTAGCAAAACTTTTATTATTATTGATATCAAAACAGTTAGTGAAACATTAGTTCCTTTATTCTAATACCTCGAATATCAGATTTTTTTTTGGAGAAAATATGTACTTATGCTTGTGATAAAATTTATGTCGTGAAGATTTCCCAATGTTTACTAAACTGGAAGAAGGGTCCACTTTTAGAGTTATGGGGGAAAAAGGTTAGACAAACAGGAATAAAAGCATTTCTATATCATGGCTCTTGATCTAGGAGCTAGTCAAATATTAGTTTAAAATTGCTTTTACAAAAACAAACAAGTAAAAATATCCTTTACAATCCCCTATTTTATAGTCTAATTTAAATTATATCTAATATGGAATCGGAAGAAGAAATTTCAAAACTGGTTTTATTATATTTTAATAAAAGATATTTAAATTTTCTAAGCTCCATATATTCTATTTATGTGTAACTTATTACACTGTGAGCATGTTAGAAAGTGTGGATGAAATAAAATTTTTATATAGTCTTTGGAAATGGTCAATGATCAAAAGAGTAGAATGTGATTATTATATATTCATATTAAAGTTTAAGACAATAAATTGGAGAATGATCCAAGATGGCCGATCACTAACATCCCGGGTTTGCAGCTCTCAGGGAAGGCGCGGAGAACTAGAGGACGCCACACTTTCAGACAAAGTCTGGTCGCTCACGGAGCAGAAGATCCCCAGTGGAGGAAACACACGGGTGGCCAGAACGACTCTCGTGGCCGGCGCAGTGGTTCTGCAGGCACCTCGGCACGGCAGCTCTCGGAGCAGAATAAACAGGTTCAGAGGACCCACACGGGCCCCCAGCAGGACACCAGAGCCCGGCGCAGCGGCTGTGACGGTACCTCGGTGCGGCAGCACTCAGCGCAGAGTAAACGGGACAGATTCCCCTTCTGACCGAGGTTTGGAGCCCCAGGAAGGCAGAGTCACCTACTATGGACACAAGAAGGAAGCCAGACAGGAGAATCCTGGGCAGAAAAGCACCATCAGTTTTAACGCGGCTGCTCTGGCCCTGGGAACTAACAACCTGGACGTCCACTCAAGAGACCTAATCTGAAAGTTGGTAATTTCAAAGACGACAGGAGGATAAATTTACAATGATGGGAAGAAACCAGCATAAAAAAGCTGAGAATACTCAAAGTCAGAATGCCTCTCCCTCTAAAGATGATCACAGTTCCACATCGACAATGGAACAAGGCTTGATGGAGAATGAGCGCATCCTGATGACAGAATCACTCTTCAAGGAATGGATAATAACAAACTTCGGTGAGTTAAAAGAACATGTTGTAGCCCAACGTAAAGAAACTAGGAACTTTGAAAAAAAGTTTGATGAAATCCTATTGAGAATAGACAACTTAGAGAGGAGTATGAGTGAAATAATGGAACTGAAGAATACAATACAGGAACTCCGAGAAGTATGCACAGGTTTAAAAACTCGAATTGTTCAAGCAGAAGAAGGGATATCAGTGGTCAAAGTCCAACTTAATGAAATAAAATGTGAAGAAAAGATTAGAGAAAAAAGGATAAAAAGGAATGAGCAAAGTCTCCAAGAAATGTGGGACTATGTGAAAAGACCAAATTTACGTTTGATAGGTGTACCTGAATGCGACGGAGAGAATGAATCCAAGCTGGAAAATACCCTTCAGGATATTATTCAGGAAAATTTTCCTAAACTAGCAAAGCAGGTCAACATTCAACCCCAGGTAATACAGAGAACATCACAAAGATATTCCTCAAGAAGAGCAACCCCAAGGCACATAATCGTTAGATTCACCAGGGTTGAAACGAAGGAGAAAATACTAAGGGCAGCCAGAGAGAGGGGTCAGGTTACCCACAAAGGCAAGCCTATCAGACTTACAGCAGATCTCTCAGCAGAAACTCTACAAGCCAGAAGAGAGTGGGGGCCAATATTCAACATCCTCAAAGAACAGAACCTTCAGCCCAGAATTTCATATCCAGCCAAACTAAGCTTCACAACTGAAGGAAAAAGAAAATCTTTTATGAACAAACAAGAACTCAGAGATTTTATTACCACCAGGCCTGCTTTACAAGAGCTTCTGAAAGAAGCATTACACACAGAAAGAAACAACCAGTATTAGCCTTTCTAAAAATACACCAAAAAGTAAAGAGCACCAACATAAAGAAGAATTTACACCAACGAATGGATAAAACAGCCGGTCAACATCAAATGGCAGTAACCCTAAATTTAAATGGACTAAATCCCCCAATCAAAAGACACAGCCAAAACCCAATGGCATGTTACATCCAGACCTGTTTCACATGCAAGGATACACAAAGACTCAAAACAAAGGGATGGAGAAAGATTTACTAACCAAATGGAGAGCAAAAATAAATAATAAATAAATAAAAAGCAGGAGTTGCAATTCTCGTATCAGATAAAATAGATTTTAAAGCAACAAAGATATAGTGGTAAAAGGATCAATGCAACAACAAGAGATAACGATCCTAACACCCAGATAGGAGACTTAGATTCAATGAGACAGAAAATTAATAAGGATATCAAGGACTTGAACTCAGATCCGGAACAAGTAAACTTAATAAATACTTATAGAGCTCTCCACTCCAAATACACAAGATATACATTCTTGTCAATACCACATCACACCTACCCATAAGTTTAAATGAAACATTGATTGGCCATTATTAATACCCAGTTTTCTTCAAAATAAAGCAATATTTCCATTTACTCTCCCTCTTTCTCTTCCTCTTTCTTCCTCTCCTTTACTTATTTTATTTTATTTTTTTCTTTCCTTCTCTCAAAAAAAAAAGAAATCAACTTGTAAACCTCTAGATCCAGGTTGGCAATGTCTCTCTCATTGCTTGATTTCCTTCCTTCTCTTCCCTCCCTCCCTCCCTCCCTCCGTCCCTCCCTCCCCGCTTCCTCCCTTCCTTCCTTCCTTTCTTTATCCCTTCCTTCCTCCCTACTGTCCTTCTTCCCTCCCTTCCTGCCTTCCTCCCCCCCAAAAAAAAACAATAAATTGTGTTTTTACAAAAAAATTAATTAGGAAAATACTTTTTCATACAAAAACTCAATAACTCAGTATGTTTTAATGCATAGAATGCATTGTGATGGCTTTCATATCCTTGTTCCTGTTATCAAAATGTATTGGGAAAAAAATTAACATAAATGTGAAGAAAGCAAGCAAGTAAGCAAGTAGCACCCAGTGGGCCAGCATAATGCTCAACTTGTGATTTTTGTAGTCCTGACCATGGCGATGACAACTCACCAGAACAAAAAGTATGAAGAGAAATAAAATAAAACCTTAATGAGAAATTACTTAGTAATTTTATTGTGATTCCACAAGTATTGCATGTTGTAAAGAAAAACTGTAAGAGACACAACAGCAAATTTAACAGAGTTGGACCAAGTGGGTTTTAAACTAAAAGATAATCATTTAAATGAGATTTAAAGGTGGATAGGAAATCCATTAAGGGAACAATGAACAGAACTTAAAACATTGTTCTGATTATTGCCTTTTTGAGGTTAAGAAATCTAAAATTAGGATAAGACAGCCGTTTACAATCGGTCAATAAAAGTACATGGGTATATCTTGGTAGCATAACGAAGAGGCACAGTATTTTGTAGTCTCAGAGATCCTGAAGTATGTTGTATTTTTCATTTTAATGCCAAGGTTTAGCACAAAGGCTGGCACAAATAACAACCTCCCTAAATGACTAATGAATAAATTATTGAATGAATAAAATATTGAAGCTATTACTGCAACAGATCCTCAGCTAGTGGAACGTGGCTCCACTCTGCCCTAAAAATCATGAATGTTCTCCTAGCAGACTAGCTTCTAAGTGGTAAGACTTACAAGGCAATGTAGACATTCCATGCCTCCCCAGGTCAGCAGAGGAGAGCAGAGCTTCCTATGTAAGGCTATGCAGAACCATGCCTCAGCCCCTCTACTTCTATTCAATACTCTGAATACTTATGCTCCCTGAGAAGACAATCAGTTTTTACTTTGCAGATGGGGGAAAAATGATTTATCTAGTGGTCCTAAAATTCTCCTGGAGAAAACTCTAGGTTTGGTAACTTTCTTCCTATGTGAAAGAAAGATACCCAGCAGGGACTCCTAAAGAGAGAAAAGTGGAACTACCTGACAAATGAAGAAGGTGGGGCCTTAGCATAGTAATTTCAGGCAGTTTTCATGCAAATAGGATATATTTGTACCCATATGGTGGCAGAAAGTTACATTTTATTCCACAGATGACCAACTTCTTGTTTAATTAAATTAAATTTGGCCTGAGGCAGGTTGCATATCTTGAGTCCCTAAGTAGTTAACTACAACCTAACTTATGTACACAAACTGAAAGCCTACAGGTATATACTCATAACAATCCATGGAGTTTCAGCCAATCCCAAGCAGCTGGGTTTCAGTTATTCACAGCAGTCAATTCATCACAACATGCCCAAATAAGGCAGATGCCTAGCTATAGCCGATCCTGTAATTTTTCTACTTTGCCTCTGTGTCAGGCCTATACAAGCTTGATGCTTGCACTGCTGGGTGGAGCTCTCTGAACGTCTACTGGTTTAGGATGCTTCCAGATTCATGAATCACTCTTTGCACAATTAAGTTCTTTAAAGCTATTTAAGGTGTTTTTTGTTGTTGTTTGTTTGTTTTGATTGGTTTTGTTTCTTGCCATGCCCCTTGGTAAAATAAATAAATTAATGAATAAACACGTGATTAGAAAAACCTAAAAAAAAACTGAGCACTGGGTTTTCATTTGGTAAAAAATAATTATTATTTACCTTAATAAGTGAGTGATACAGGAAATCAATGGCTACTGATTTCTCAATATGCTAACAATGGAAATGTAATGCTATGCCCAAACAAAATGACTTTTCTTTGTGGCTTCATATATTGGTGCTCACTATGTTATAAAGAATATTCACAATATTGACTATGGTAGTAGCTACTACTCTATGTTTTATCTCAGATGCACTGTCATTTAATCATGAAAATACTCTGAGAAAATATTAAAACTATTTCATTTTATGAATTAGGAAACCGAGTCCCAAACAGTATATGTAACTTTAACTATAGTGTTGGTAAAGATAAATGTTTTCCTCTCACATCAATTATCTCCAGCACAAGTTATTTTCTTTAGTCCCTGGTAGGCACTTAGAAGATAATTGTTAAATGAGTAGTTAGGAGAACAAACTTTCCAGATGACTAGCTTGATATGCTAGATCCAAATACGTCCCTAACTTCCCAGTACACATTTCTAACAGAAGAAAAGCAACTGATTCTTTTATTTTTCCAGGCAATTCTTTTTAAGTAAAAACTTGATTAAAAAAAAAACTTTCTTAAGAAGGAATATTTTCTTACCATGTAGAATTGGAGGCAGACAACTAAGGTTGAGTGACCGGTCTACACACTTGCTTCTATTCACATAATCCTTTTCTTGCCTATTTTTATTCAGTTATTCAATTATTCTTCAGGTATTTATTGAGGGCTTCCTATGTGCTGGAACTCTTACAGAGACTGGGGATGCAGTGGGGAATAAAAAGACTTCCTGTCCTCAAATTACTCATATTCTTCAATTCACGTACTCTGACCTAAAAATTTAATTCAATATAAATTCATGAATGTTGCTTATCTCTTGTGAATCTCATTTTCTCCATTTGTAAAATGAAGAAAATAAAACTTCCTCACAAGACTGCTGCGCATACAGTATATAAAAGCAGTAGGAAACTGTAAAACTGGAAGCAACCATGGCTATTGAATTGTAAGATGTACAGTTGGCTGCCACAGATATTATCTTGTTAAATTCTAATTCAATGTACCAATAGGATTGTGATAATATTCAGATTATAAAGCAATATGGTCAGGAAAACTACAATTAAGGTCCTTGGACTGATATTATTGGCTATTTGACCTTGAAAAATATATTCCCATTACTGACATAAATTTCTTCTCTTACAGAGTGAAAGTTTCATTCTATTTGTAAAATTGTTATGAAGATAATTGATAATCTAAGCAAATCACTTATTCACTGAACAGTAACTATTATAAGTGCTCAAAATTTTTAGATATGAGAAATTACAATTATATGGAACAATCAGAATTATCTTAGCCTATTAGTAAGAGTATAGTTTAATACATCTGTCCTCGAAATATTTTTGGTAACATCTTCTAAAACTGAATATATGCATGTCACATGGCAAAGAAATTCCACTGCATGCAAGTTCACCAGAAGACATGTTCTAGGACGATTATATCAGCACTATTCATAGCGGACCCAGTCCAGAAACCCCCTTGGTGCCCTCATTAGTTGAGTAATTATTCACACAAGAAAATGCTATGCAAAAATATGATTTATAACACACAATAAAAAAATGAATCTTAGAAAAAATGTTTAGTAAACACAGGAGATATAGCCTTCCCCACCCCATGTTAAATATATTCTCCCTCTACAGGGAAGAAAGTAATATTCTCATTGTCAGGAATAGAAAGTGAAAACCTAGAGAAGTTTGTACAAACAAATCTTGTTAAGCTAATTTTTATCTCCAGAGTCACTCAATTAGCTGTCCTACCCTGGTCTCTGCAGCTTTGCCTTGACAAGTTTTTACAATTCACTACACTTTATAGTGTAAAATTGTAAAATGCAGATGTAGTATATCAGCATTTGACTCTAACTGCTTCTTTGTATATTCATTTGCTTATGAGGGCTCCTGTATCACATAAAACTGATATTAAATAAATTTGTATGATTTTATCCTGTTACTATGCTTCATATCAATTTAATTCTCAGGCCCAACTGAAAGCCCTAAGAAGGTAAATGTAAAATTTTTCTTCCCCTACAATACCATTATTGCAGGCTACAAAGCCAGAGCAAATAAATTGTTTTTCAGAAATCAAAGCAGTGATTACCTTTAAAGGGGATGGGGTATTGTGATTGGAAGGAAATATGAAGAGGGCTTTTGAGGTTTTTGATATTTTGTTTCCTTACTGGAGTGCTAGTTACAGATGTATGTTCATGTTAATGGAAATTCAGAGTTATCCATCTGGGCATTTTTCTGCAGGTCCATTTTACTTCAAAAAAAGTCAGACTATGTATGTTAATGTCAGTTTCATTTTTAATTTTAAGAATATAGAACATTTTCATAGTCTATAGTTTTTACAAATATTTAAATTGATTGATTGATTTTTCACTGTGGCTATAATGCAGACCTGGGAGACACACATCTCATACACCTGAAGTCTTCTTTAGTCTAGTTTTCAAGGTAAATTTCTAGTAAATTTCTTCCACCTTCCAAAAGGCTATGTCAAAGATCTTTCAAAACAAGAATGCCATTACTTGATATCGACATGAATACCAAGTGACCTTAATACAGTTGGGCTTTTGAAAAAATACATGGGAGAATCTGTCATGAGCAAAGCAATAGCTAGTTTTTTTTTTTCTTCTTCTCATGCCAATTTTGAAGAAGAGCAAACAAAAATCACTCACCAAACACTCTAATTGCTACATTTGTAACATTTATTTATGGTCACTGGTATCTACAGTTCCTATTGGAGGATAATGTGCATAACAGCACTGTGTAATTTTCTGTACTGTATTTTAGGATGCTCAATTCTATCATCCCTAATTTGAGTCCAAAGCACATAAATGAAAGTCTTCACTGTCGGGGGAATAGAAAGAAGGAAAAAATGAAGGAAGAAGAGCCAATCACTGTGAGTTTTCAAAGTAGGTCATATTAAATGCCAATCCAAATATTTTCAAAATTTTCAACTTTGAAAAAGAGGTTAATGTCCTCACTACCACATTTAGAGGGATATTATGATGAACATATTATATAGTATATTGAAAGTTTCTGCAATTTAAAATATGCTATTCCTACTTTATGTCTGACACTGTGGAATAAAAACATGACTCAGGAATGGTTACTGACCTAACTTCGAGTCTAATACAAGAGATTGAGATATATAAATACAATTTCAATACATTAACATTTCTAAGGAAAATCTAGAGTTTCTAAAAGGGAAGTATTGCAGATGAAATATTCTCACCCATGTATAAGGGTAGATTAACCAAAAGGATGTAGAAATATGATAGCATTTTATACTTACTGTATCTAGGCACCAGCCTCACCCACACAAAAATCTATGAGATGGGTATTACCTTCAACCTGTTTGTCAATAATAAAACTAAGTCTTGGAGAGATTAAACGCCTACCCCAATGTGTCACAATTTGTCAATCAAACGCAGGCTGATGTGTTTCTACTTCTATGCTTTGATTGGAGCCGAAGATAATCTACAACCTTAGAGGAAAATAAATAGATATATAACAGGAGACTAATTTAAATAGAGCAGATGAATGCATGAACACAAGTAATTTTGTATAAAACATATGTGTTTAAAACTCTACATATTATAGAAGAAACACCTAGGTCTGCTTGGGTGGCTCAAGAATTGTCAATATAAAAATAAAACATATTTATGTATGCTAGAAGTTAGAATTTGTGAAACTCACAATCAAATGTGAGGAGTTTGCTCTGATTGCCATAACAAAATACCATGGACTGGTGGCTTAGGCAACAGAAATGCATTTTCTCATCATTCTGGAGTCTACAGGTCTGAGAGCAAGGTGTTCATAGATTGAATTTCTTCAGCGATCTCTTTCTTTGTTTTGTAGATCACTGATATCTTCTTGTGTCTTTATATGATCTTCACTCTGTAAAGATATGTGTTATAAGAGCATATTCTTGTAAGGACACCGGTCATTTTGTATTAGGGCTAACCTTAATGACTTCATTTTAACTTAATTGCTCTTTAAATACCCCATCTCCAAATACAGTCATATTCTGAGGTACTGGTGTTTAAGATTTCAACATATAAATTTTGGGAGTACAGAATTAAACTTGTATAAGGTTAGATAAAAGATGTGTTCCAGAAGGAGAAAATTTTATCACTGAAGTCAAAGCAACATGAGGAAGATTTATGCATTCTGAAAACTGCAAGTTCATGATACTATTTTTTATGGTTTGAGACAGAGTCTCGCACTGTTGCACAGGCTGAAGTGCAATGGCATGATCTTGGCTCACTGCAACCTCCACTTCCTAGGTTCAAGTGATTGTCCTGCCTCAGCCTCCTGACTAGGATTACAGGGGCCTGCCACCATGCCCGGCTTTTTTTGTTTGTTTGTTTGTTTTCAGTAGAGACGGGGTTTCACTATGTTGACCAGTCTGGTCTCGAACTCCTGACTTCGTGATCTGTCCTCCTCGGCCTCCCAAAGTGCTGGGATTACAGGCGTGATCATACTATTAATGAGTTTGCAAGGATATTATAGTGAGTTTAGATATACTTTACAGTTTTTTTGGGGGGGAAGCTATGAATAGCATTGGTGAGAAAAGTGGTGTAATAATACTTGTATGCAAGAGCTTATCCTGGTGGCAGTACAGGTGATGTATTGGGAAAAGAAAAAAATAAGAAAATAGTAGCAGAAAAGAGAACATTGTATTACAGTACAAGAGAGAAAATGAGGCCCTCACTTAAATCAATGGCAATGGAGAGAGATGAAAAAAATAAAAAAAAGACTAAGGTGTATCTGTATGACATGATAATTGATTAAACTCAAGCAGTGAGAATTAAGAAGGCATAAAGTAGTTATGTTTCTATTGTTTCATTTCTCTTATATATTCTTCCCATAATAATTTTATCTAATTCTGTTATTTCATGATATACATTGAAACCTGTCAGCTACATAAAGCAGGGTTTGGGATATAAGAAAAGCATTTTCTAAATAACTTGCAGGGTCAAAAAAAAAAATAAAAAACCAACAAACTGGCAATGGCAGAATTAGGAATAAAACAGAAAATTTTATACTTTATCATGTTCTGTTTCTTCAAAGAAAGTTGATTTTTGATTTCCTTTTCTTTATGCTCATTATAGCTCTCCCAACTATGTACCTCTGGGGTTGTCAGATCAGATGCTGAATAGCCAGTTAAATTTAATTGCAGATAAACCACAAAATTATTTTAAATATATCTCAAATATTGTAAATAGTATTCATTCTTTGTTTGAAAGTAAAATTTAACCAAGTGTTCTCTATTTTTATTTGCTATATCTAGCAATATTATCACCCTGTTCTGACGCCTCCATAGCCAATATTAATTGTGAAGTATTTCTGCAACTAATGTTGGCAGGATAGCCAATTTGGACGTGACTATTTTACCGGCAACTACTAGAAATCATGGACAAGACATTAAATAAATGTGTTTGAATATATCAGAGTCCACAGGTAATAAATATTAACCAAGTCAGTGTCTGTATATCAGAGGCCTAGGAAGGCTACTTTACTCTGGGAACACTCGCTAAGTTTCAGAAGGATGTTCCCAGAGGCTGAACACCACTTTTTTTGGGGGGTGGGGTGGGACACTCGCGTCGCCAGGCTGGAGTGCAGTGGCATGATCTCAGCTCACTGCAACCTCCGCCCCCCCGGATTCAAGCAATTCTTCTGCCTCAGCCTCCCAAGTAGCTGGGACTACAGGCATGTGCCACCACACCCAGCTATTTTTCATATTTTAAAATAGAGACAGGGTTTCATCATGTTGGCCAGGATGGTCTCCATCTCCTGACCTCGTGATCCACCCAACTCGGCCTCCCAAAGTGCTGGGATTATAGGCGTGAGCCACCATGAACATCACTTTTAAAACAAAGAGCTGAGGCCGGGCGCGGTGGCTCAAGCCTGTAATCCCAGCACTTTGGGAGGTCGAGGCGGGTGGATCACGAGGTTAAGAGATCGAGACCATCCAGGTCAACATGGTGAAAACCCCGTCTCTACTAAAGATACAAAAAAATTAGCTGGGCATGGTGGCGCGTGCCTGTAATCCCAGCTACTCGGGAGGCTGAGGCAAGAGAATTGCCTGAACCCAGGAAGTGGAGGTTGCAGTGAGCCGAGATCGCGTCATTGCACTCCAGCCTGGGTAACAAGAGTGAAACTCCGTCTCAAAAAAAAAAAAAAAAAAAAAAAAAGAGCTGAAAGAACTCTTGCTGTGGTCCAGTACCTGCTGGAGGGTGGAGTTTAATAAAGTTCCTTTGGGACTTGAAAGCTAAAAGACTTTGGCAGAAGCAAATATATATCCACGCTGGAGGATGATAGCTCCATCTTGGGGATCTAATAATTTCTTTCTTTCTCTTTTTTTTTTTTTTTTATTTTACTTTAAGTTATGGTATACATGTGCAGAATATGCAGGTTAGTTACATAGGTATACATGTGCCATGGTGGTTTGCTGCACCCATCAACCCATCATCTATGTTTTAAGCTCCATATGCATTAGGTATTTGTTTCTATAAGCAGCTTTTAAAATAATTCTCAGTACACACAAAAACAGAGAGAAATGAGAGAAAGATAAAATAAAAAGACACAGAGAACCATAGGTAATCTAGTTATTAGAAATATCAGCCACACATATTAAAATAATGTTGTTTCCTATGTTTCAGGTAAGAGAAATAAATTTTTTAAAATATGGCAAAGAATATGAGCCTATAAAATGTAAAAACATTCAACAAAGCCTACAAAGAAACAGTGCAGAGTGTGATTACACAGACAATATATTAATTTATTATATGATTACATTTTATCATATTTTTTATTATTGAATTGTATTAATTAAAACAAAATGCTATTTTATTATTCTGTATTTTCTGACTTATCTTAAAATCTTATATAATCTTATCACCTGGAATTTTTTAATTTAAGAAGAATTTGGAGCAATATACCATAAATAAAAATAAAACATAAACCTAACATTTTTGGAAAATGTAGTAGTTCCTGTGGATAGAAACATAAATTAGTAGACTTGATGAAAGAAGGAGAAAAATTCCACATGAAAATCTGTGGTATATGATAAAAAATATTTAACAATACACACAAAAATTGTTGAATAAGTGATGATGAAACATGGAGGTATTTGAAGAAAACGTCCTTAAAAACAAGATCTTAAATGTATATACAAGAAACACAAGCGAATATTTCTATTAAGTTAGCTAAGGTAAAGGGTTTCTAAACATATTATTAAAATCCTTACATATTGAAAAAAATTAAATTTGACTGAATATAAGTTTAAAATGTGTCTACAGGATATAATAGTGTCTTTTAAATAAGGAGGAAAAAAACATGCAAAGCAGAATTAGTGGTTTTACTGAATGAAACCGTTTAATTCAATAAGAGGTTTCAATAAGTCCACTAATTCTGCTTTGCATATGTAAGAATAAAGACTATAGCTTAGTAGAAGATAAAGCAAAATTTACAAGTAACATTCGAAATGAAATAGTACAATTTTTCAATTAAACCATAAAAAATATTCTTGCTCATTAAGCAAAGGCATAAAGATAGCAGCAAATTTCTAAGCTTCTCATGTGATATTGTCATTTCTAAGCTTCTCATGTGATATTGGCAAATACTAAAAATTGACAATATCCAGTATTAGTAAGAAAGCACATTTATAAAAATTTCCTAGACTCTCATCATCAGATTTTAAGTATGTACCACATTTCTCAGAAATTCCACTTTATTGTAAAGATAGCATTACAAAAATGAAATGCATATTCATGCACAAGGAAGTTTACCAAAGTATTATCATTTATAGAAAAAACAGGAACGTGATAAATGTCTATTGATATGGGATTTCAAATAAATTATTGTATGTACATATGAGCTATGCAAGATTACAAGAGCTGGTTTTAATGGTTATGACAATGAGAGGAGAAAGTAAGAAACTGGTCACGCAGGGAGTTAGGGTGGGTCCTTGATGAAACTCCTTCAAACAAAGAACTGCCTGAAAATGAAACTGCAGGTCCCTGATAAGAAAGAACCCACTTCCTTGAATGGAAATGCTTACTCTTTGAACATAGATGAACAAATTCCACTCTCTTTTTGGACACATTTTTTTCCCTTGACATGCCTTGGTCCTACTTTTCACCAGCTGGCCTCTTAGTTTTCACCTATTTTACATATGCCTACCTTTCTGTAATGGTCTGCTAAGTTTTCATTTTCACAAGGTGAATCATCACTGCAGCCCCTGATTGGGCCTGGGCCAAGCTGTCATTTCAGCCCCTGATTGGTCCCATGCCAAGCCTTCACCTCTGCCTCCACTTTACACTATCATATTTTTTTCTAAGTGGTACTTCCTTCAAAATGGTTTGCAAACCAGTTAGCCATTTTTCCCCTTCCCAGTCCATAAAAACCCTGGACTCAGCTGCAAAGTTGGTAACCCTCTCAGGCTCCCTCTCTATTGTGGAGAGCTTTTGTCTTTTGCTTATTAAACTTTCACTCCAACCTAATCCTTTTGTGTCCATGCTCCTTAATTTTCTTGGTCATGAGAAAAAGAATCCAGGTGATACCTCAAATAATGAGAGTCTATTACATTGTGGTGCATTGGCAAGACTGTAACAATACTGCCTTAAGCATGGTTAAGGTTATGGTCCTTTTTAAAACTGCTAAAAATACATACACTCAAATATGCAATTGAGGAATATGGTCTCCAGATGCCTGATATGCTCCTTAAACACACATGCTCTAATTTTTAAAAAATACATATATATTTTATTGCACTTTAGGTTCTGGGGTACATGTGAAGAACGTGCAAGATTGTTGTACATGTACATACATGGCAATGTGGTTTACTGCCTCCATCCCCATCACCTATATCTGGCATTACTCCCCATGCTATCCCTCCCCAACTCCCTACCCCCTCACTGTCCCTCCCCTAGTCCCCCCAACAGACCTCAGTGTGTGATGCTTCCCTCCCAGTGTCCATGTATTCTCATTATTCAAAACCTGCCTATGAGTGAGAACATGTGGTGTTTGATTTTCTGTTCCTTTGTCAGTTTGCTGAGAATGATGGTTACCAGGTTCATTCGTGTCTCTACAAAGGACACAAACTCATCATTTTTTATGGATGCACAGTATCCCATGGTATATATGTGCCACATTTTCCCTGTCCAGTCTATCATTGATGGGCTTGGTTCCATCGATCATTTGGGTTGGTTCCAAGTCTTTGCTATTGTAAACAGTGCTGCCATGAACATACGTGTGCATATGTCTTTATTATAGAATGATTTATAATCCTTTGGATATATACCCAGTAATGAGATTGCTGGGTCAAATAGCATTTCTATTTCTAGATCCTTGAGGAATCGCCACACTGTCTTCCACAATGGTTGAACTAATTTACACTCCCACCAACAGTGTAAAAGTGTTTCCTATTTCTCCACATCCTCTCCAGCATCTGTTGTCTCCAGATTTTTTAATGATTGCCATTGTAACTGGCGTGAGATGGTATCTCAATGTAGTTTTGATTTGCATTTCTCTAATGACCAGTGATGATGAGCATTTTTTCATATGTTTGTTGGCCTTATATATGTCTTCTTTTGATAAGTGTCTGTTCATATCCTTTGCCCACTTTTGAATGGGTTTGTTTGTTTTTTTCTTGTAAATCTGTTTTTATTCTTTGTAGATTCTGGATATAAGTCCTTAGTCAGATGGGTAGATTGCAAAAATTTTTTCCCATTCTGCTGGTTGCCACTTCACTCTAATGTTTGTTTCTTTTGCTGTGCAAAAGCTCTGGAGTTTAATTAGATTCCATTTGTCTATTTTGGCTTTTGTTGCCAGTGCTTTTGGTGTTTTTGAAATGAAGTCCTTGCCTATGCCTATTTCCTGAATGGCTTTTCCTAGGTTTTCTTCTAGGGTTTTTATGGTGTTAGGTCTTATGTTTGTCTTTAATCCATCTGGAGTTAATTTTAGTGTAAGGTGTCAGGAAGGGGTCCAGTTTCTGCTTTCTGCACATGGCTAGCCAGTTTTCCCAACACCATTTATTAAACAGGGAATCCTTTCCCCATTGCTTGTTTTTGTCAGGTTTGTCAAAGATCAGATGGTTGTAGATGTGTGGTGTTGTCTCCAAGGCCTCTGTTTTGTTCCCTTGGTCTATATCTCTGTTTTGGTACCAGTACCATGCTGTTTTGATTACTGTAGCCTTGTAGTACTCTTTTATCAAAACTGAAATCCATTTCTATTTCTACTCAGTCCCTGAGGAATGAAGATGATAAATTTCTTACTTTATTTACCTAGCGGGGGAAGTGTATTCTGCTTCTGGATAATAAATACATTATCCATTGCCATGCACATTTAAAAAATATACAGTCTGCAGCATATTTTTAAAAAACAACTTTTTAAAATATAGGCTGGGTGTGGTGGGTCAAGCCTGTAATCCCAGCGCTTTGGGAGACCGAGGCAGGTGGATCATGAGGTCAAGACCATCCTGGTCAACATGGTGAAATCCCATCTCTACTAAAAGTACAAAAAAATAGCGGGATATGGTGGTGTGTGCCTGTACTCCCAGCTACTCAGGAGGCTGAGGCAGGAGAATTGCCTGAACCCAGGAGGCGGAGGTTGCAGTGAGCCGAGATCATGCCATTGCACTCCAGCCTGGGCAACAAGAGCAAAACTCCGTCTAAAAAAATATAAAACTTAGAGAAAGAAAGGAGAAGCAGATCAAAGATGCTTCAAATTCAGCAAAGAATCTATAATAACTAGGAGAATAAAGTTACCTTTGTTGGAGCAACAATAAAACTTACAACCTAAAGTCTCAAAAGTATAACAGAAGCAATAGCATGACATTTTTTGAAGACTAATACTAAAAAAAAAAAGACTGTCAATGTAAAATTCTACTTTTCAGTAAAAATATGCTACAAGAATAAATAAAAAATTATTTTTGAGAATGGCTAGTTGCCTCTACTGAGCTAACCTTTGGATAAATAACAATTATAACAGCTTGGAAAAGTTAGAAATTTAAAAAATAATACTTGAGGCCCTTGAGAACAATGAATGTAGGCAGATGCTGGCAAGTAGACTTGGTTGAAAGAACGGAAACTAGGAGTCGTGATGTTGAACTGGTTTTTGAGGGCACTTCCAGTTTGCAAGGGGCACATGAGAGACAAAGTTTAATAAGAAAGTGAATGTCTTATGGAACTTAAAATATAGACATTGTGATGACAGAGAAGCTGGAAGTTGGGTGGGAAATCCTAGACAGGAAACATAACACAGGAATAAAAACAAGAACTATGGACAGTTTATCCTCAAATCCTTACTGTCTCTTACATTATACATGCATAGGATGTACAAAGGCCCCAAAAGAAAGCAGCAAATGGAAGATGAAGATTTCTGAAGCTGTTTGATGCTGGATATATTTGTATTTTAACTTCTACCATGTTAGGTTAGAAGGGCTTGGGAAGACCATCAGGCTTGTCATTGACTCAGCAGTGCCAGAATTTTCCAATAAATCCAGGACAAAAAATTACCCTCTAATATTAAAAGGAAAACTGAAATAATCCTACTAAATTGAAGCCAACAAGCATTTCTTCAAAGAAAGAGACAATTTACCAGTACTTTAATTTCCTTCTGAAATAAAATCTGACATCTTATGTAAGAATTCAGAATAATTCAACAATATCCCACAGCCAATCAAAATATGGAAAATAATACATAGGAGCAGAAAAACTCAATAGAAGTAGCTCCACTGTTGACTCATATTTTGTGACTACCATACAGAGATTTCATATCAGCTATTATCAATATTTTAGATGATTCATGAGGAAAAATAAAGGTAGATGAAGCAGTTGAATATTTGGGAAATTGCAGCAGAGAAGTGGAAACACTTCTATCAAAACTTCCTTTGTTCTGAGAGCCCATCATGTAAACTTAGCAAAAATCTATAATGATGCTTAAACAAATGACATCTTATGTTTTCTTTTTTGAAGTACCATAATTACTTTGATCAAAAGCAGTCAAGAGATTTATATAGTTTTTGCTACTGGTTTATGATAGAGTATGACTTTTTTTTTTCTTTTTTTGAGACAGAGTCTCGCTCTGTCACCAGGAACCAGGCTGGAGTGCAGTGGCGCTATCTCTGCTCACTGCAACCTCTGCCTCTCGGATTCAAGCAATTCTCCTGCCTCAGCCTCCCAAGTAGCTGGGACTACAGGCATGCACCCCCACGCCTAGCTAATTTTTGTATTTTTAGTAGAGACGGGGTTTCACCATGTTGGCCAGGATGGTCTCGATCTCTTGTGACCTGCTGGCTTCTGCCTCCCAAAGTGCTGGGATTACATGCATGAGCCTCGGTGCCTGGCCAAGTATGACCTTTTAACACAATAATTATCAAAGACAAAAAGCTATTCTCCATCAGAGTGATATGTTGTGGTACGGACCTTGCATGGTGTTAGAAATATGAATACATATGGTTAGAAATATATCAATTATTTTGGGGGATCTAAAACTGACATAGAAACTTTCATAATATGGTAATAATTTCCATCTTTTCAATTATCTAGACAGAATTAACTAAAAATCCCTTAGTTAGATATTTTTTGCAATATGTTTTTGGAAGTGGGCACAAGAAGAACTCAAATACCATAAATTCTACCAACTTATTAAGGACTAGACCTGCACCACAACTGGATAGATCGTGAGCTCATCAATAGCTGTTGTGTGGATTCAGACAAACACGAAACGTTTAAAATAGCCAAAATGTACTGGTTATCTTTTCAGTGAAACACAAGTCATATTTTAAACTATTTTTCCAGGGTTTCTGAAACATTTTTGGGATTGCAACTTTGTTACTGAGCTATTTTTTGATGTTCTAAGTTACAGAAAACAGAAAATAATGCAAATTATTCTTGTTTGTATAAATGCAAAAAACTGTGTTTGGTGGAATGCAATTGACCACTGTTCAGTGGGTATTGGATAGCTTTACATTTCTTTGTAAATTCGTTTCAGTAATCTCTGTAGCCTGTATATGTTTGGTTCTTCAATTTCTCCTTTGAATCCACTGTAGTATCTTACTGGATCTCACTTTAATTAAAGAATTAATTAAAGATATTAAATCATACACATCCATTTTATATTTATATGAGAATCATAATTGTATCTTCTTTAAACAAATTATACTTTAATTTTCTGGATTCCTATGTAGTCACTGTTTGTGTTAATCCATGGCCCAATTAATTAATATTTCCAAATTCCTTATCTACAAAGTAGATTAAAAATACATTCCTCACAGTGTTGATATGTCATTTAAATGAGGTAACCATGTAAAAATATTATTACAGTGCCTGGTAGCTACATAGCCACTAAAAGTTAGTTTCCTTTTCTTCTTTGTACACTAAGAAAAAATGTTTTCAGATATTAGATGTGTTCAGTATATATTTATTTTAGTTGCCAATGAAGAGAAACTTAGGAAAACTGATAATTTTAAACAAATTAATTCATGTAGGCAAAAGGTAGAGTGAGTGGTTTATATAGATTTTACATAAGCTATTACGTATTTTAGAAGACAAGTCCACCAATAATGCGTAAGCCTTTTCTATTTCCCTCCCCAGCCTTGGCTCCCTAACACAAGCACATAGTGTATTGCTTATTAAAAATAAAAATGAACTAGAAAGTATGATTCATAATTTCATTTATTTTATTGTGATGAGTGAATGCTACACAAAATATTTGTATGTAAATATTACTTTCAATATCTCAACTTGTGATTGACGATCATTAAAAATCAAGAGACAGATGCTGGAGATAATGTGGAGAAATAGGAACGCTTTTACACTGTTGGTGGGAGTGTAAATTAGAACTATTGTGGAAGATAATGTGGTGATTCTTCAAGGATCGAGAAATAGAAATACCATTAAATCCAGCAATTCTATTACTGGGTATATACCCAAAGGATTATAAATCATTCTATTACAAAGACACATGCACAAGTATGTTTACTGTGGTACTGCTCACCATAGCAAGACTTGGAGCCAATCCAAATGCCCATCAATGATAGACTGGATAAAGAAAATTTGGCATATATAAACCATAGAATACTATGCAGCCATAAAAAAGGATGAGTTCATGTCCTTTGCATGGACATGGAGGAAGCTGGAAGCCATCATCTCAGCAAGTGGACAAAAGAACAGAAAACCAAACACCACATGTTCTCCTTCATAAATGGGTGTGGACCAATGATAACACATGGATACAGGGAGGGGAACATCACACACCAGGGCCTGTTGGGGGATGGGGAGCTAGGCGAGAGATAACAGGGGGTGGAGGGATAGGGGAAGTATAACATTTGGAGGAATACCTAAGTAGATGATTGGGTGGGTGATGGATGCAGCAAATCACCATGGCACGTGTATACCCATGTAAAAAACATGCATGCTCTGCACATGTACCCCAGAACTTAAAGTATAATAGTAATAGTAAACGCTCTAAAACATTATCATCATTTTGAAAATACCTAGGTTTTATCCTGTATTATCTTATAGAGATTTTACAGTTTTGTGTTTTATAATTAGGTCTATTATCCATTTTGTGAAGTTTGTAAGGCACATGGCTGAATTTATTTTTTTGAATGTGGATGTCTAGTTTTTATTGCATGGTCTTTCGAAAAGACTACCTTTGTTTCATTGTCTGCCTTAGTATTATTTTTTTATGAAAGATCAGTTAAGTGTATTTATTTTGGTATTGTTCTGGGTAATGGTTATATGTGTATGTTTGTGTGTGTGTGTGTGTGTGTGTGTGTGTGTATTTGCATAAGATTTTGAACTTTGACACTTTGCTTGCACTCTTATATAATAATAATTTATGGAATAGTTGTCTAGTAGTGACTGAATTTTGATAAAACTAATATCTCTTCAGTAGATATGTTAGTAAACAAGTTATTTTATGATTTATATAACATTTTATTTTCTTTGCTATTGATTTCAATACAATTAAAAATTAAAAGAGAGTTTCCAATTATTTCAACTTTAAAGATTTTAAAATTCAATAAACTATGTCATTTATGCACTGAAATCTTAATAATGCTTACTAAATATAAATGCAGTATACCCACTTGAATTTTAATTCCTGACCAAATAAAATGTTTTTTATAAGATGTTCCAAAATTACATGAAACATGCTCACAAAAGAAAATCACTGTGTATCTTAATTCAAATTTAACTGGACTGTATTTTATCTGTCAATCTTGAGACACTTTGACAAACAAAAATATTTTAACCTTACTGTTTATATTTCAGTTCAGGGTTTTAATTTTTTTCACATAAATGAAAACACCCAATGGTAACATGAAATGACAGAATTGAAATAAATCTAGTTATAAAGATTTATCTTCAGAATTATTGCACTAGCTTTGCTTATTTAAAATCTATTTAAATATAAAGGTATGTAGACACATGGGGTTCAAGACATAAAGTAGGTGAAAGTGAACTAGAATGACTTAACAGCTATGATCCTGTTCTTAAAAGAAATGAGTTCGGTTGATCCTGTGTTTGTTAAGAAACCAACCATATAACTGAGAGTTATCTAATGTAATTTTTTATGTGGAATTCAATTTTGCTTAAGTAATTAATAATATGTATTTGAGTATGTACTTTACATTGGAACTGGTTTGTTGGTTTATTGAAGTAAAAATGGCCATTTGAAAACAATTTTGAATATGTGAGTTTCCTGTTAAGAAATCCTATTTGAAATTTTTGATTCTCTATTTTGTGTGGCTAAAACAATCTCTTCTTTACATATTCCACTACTAAGTTACTGCTTTTTAATTATATTCTTATAGCTTTTTTACTAAGCTAATTTAGGTTTTCATCATCTGGAATTGAAAATTTGCTTTTAAGTTGATATATATTCTTTTCTGGAGGTCATCATTTCTAGAATTTCATAGAAATGTAGTGCTGAGAACATTTTGAATATTACACATTTGCTTGCATGGAAATAAATGAAGATCACCCTAATTAAAACAAACAAATGCTGTTTATTCATAGGTTGCTTTAGCAGGGGAGTCAGGCACCTTCTCTTTGTTTGGCAGAGACTCAAAGGCAAACAGATGAGTGTCTCAGTCTGTTTGGGCTGCTATAACAAAATATATCAGATTGGGCAATTTATAAATAGCAGAAATTTGTTGTTCACAGTTCTGGGAAGTCCAAGATCAAGGCTTCAGTAGATTTGATGTTTGATGGGGATTTGCTCTTTGCTTCAAAGACGGTGCCTTCTCACATGGTGAAAGAAACAAATGGAACTAGATAATTCCTCAATCCTTTTTTACAAAGACTCTAATTCCATTCATGGGGGTGGAGCCCTCATTACCCCATCAGTTCCCAAAGTCACCATCTCTCAATATGATCACATTGGGAATTAAGTTTCAACACACGAGTCTTTAGAACACTCAAACATTCAGATCATAGCAGGGAGTATAAAGTTTTACAGTGGAGAAAAGGGAACACTTTAGATATATATGTCCCATAGAAAGTTGTTGTCATGGGAAAGGCAGAGGTAAGCTTATTAGAAGCAAGGCATCCTGTGTAATTGTTTATGGGAACATATTTAGATTTCTATTTTTGGTTTTTCATTGGGACTTCAGGCACATATTAGGAGAGATGGCAGTTGATTACGTCCTGACAAGTTGACTATATTCTGACTGATCTGATTACCACATAGACTGTGGTTTGATTTTCTGTACTGCTTGCTACAAATTGTGGGACAGACCCCTATTTTTAAATGCACTCTTGCCATTGTCCATTTGCATGTTTAAACTGTCACTTTTCTTTGCCTTTCGTCACAGATGAAGAAACTGAGGCCCTCAAAAGAAATATTATTTAAGATTTACAGAGATTCTTAATTCCAGTTTTTGTTTTATTTATTCATGTAACAATTGTTACCCAGTTAAAGGCTAAACACATATGTAGGCTGAACAAGAGAAACAAAGTTCCTACTGTCATGAATCTAACATTATTTTCGCAGAAATAAATATGTAATATAATGTCAGGTTCAATCATTCCAACCACATCACACTGTGTCACATGCTTCAGATCCATTCATTGTTCTTTACATTTTTTTTTATCAGAAAGAGACTGCACTAATCACATTTTGTTGACAGGATCTTAACTGTACGATATTAAAAGCAGCTGTGTGTCTACTCAATTAGGGCCTCATATTTGTCATCATTTTTCCCCAGAAGTGAATTAAACATTAACATTAGCTACCGAGGAAATGTGCTCACGTAGGCACTTCTGTTCTTTACCTCTGTTGCTTTATAAGTGTATGAAATAGAAACACTCAGGGAAATGAATTTGTTTCATTGCCAGATCTTTTGGCATATAACACTCATAAGATGCTGAAATAAAAATGTCTTTAGTTTTTTCTAATCCTTGAGATTTTTATGTGCATATATATGATGCAGCCACCTTGTCTTTATAAAATGAAGGTGAAAGTGGTGTCAAGATGTTTTTTGTGGAGAAGCCACTTCTTATTCCCTTAATTCTTGAGACATCACAGTACAGGTTATGTGAGAGTGGCTGTGAATGTTTTAAGGAAGTTAGACAAAATAAGGGAAAAGTCATGGAAGGCAAGAAGCTCATGATGGGTTAGGGCATTGATTTGCTAAATGAAGTGTAGAAGTGGTTATCAAACACTAATGCGAATCAGAATCATGTTCTGACTCAGTAGGACCAGAGAGAAGCTAAAACATTTGCATTTCTAACAAGTCACATGGGTTCCTGCTACTGCTGCTGCTCTGGACACCACATTCTAAAAAACAGAGGAATAGAGAACTCATTGTGCAATTTATTTTCCTCTGCTTTGGAAGTCCAAGCATTCACAATACATGCAGTAACTGAAACAAACCAGTTTGGGATTGGACCAAATAAGGTACAGGTACTAAGGACGAGATCAATTTTGGTTTTAGCTGGACATTATAAAAGAAACATGATTTTGCCTTTAATGGGTAATTACATTTTCCAAAGTTAATATTTGGAACAAATGGTCTTTTGAGGACAGGACCAAGACTGCTTTTGTATTAGTAAGAGATTTAACATCATATTTATACAGGTGACATTAATAAACATATAGCTATTGAAGTTTTAAATATTAATTTGTATAAGCCAAATATGTTCATTTTATAGCTTGATTATAACCAAATTCTTATCACATTTAAACAAATAAAATGTTCTCAAGTAAATATAAGGTAACAACTTAGATTTCTAAAATAAATATTCTTTACATATTTTTGTGGGTAAAAGAAGATTGAAAAAAGCTTTTCACAGTTTAAATGTTAATCTTAATAAACTGTTTCCTTTATCAGAAAGGTTCATTTATTATTTAAAAAATATTGAAGGAATTATAAACATGATTACAAGGTGGGGGTATGAATTTAAACACAAATAAAAAACTTCACCCAATCTAATTAATAATGTTCATTTCTTGAACCCCAGAGGTGACTGGAATGTAAATACTATCCAATTGTCTCACCTATATTTTAGAAGTATAAATTTCCAAGTTCTTTCTTCAGTAAGATTATTCATTAGAAACCTTAAGTCCTTTATACTTATAATTTCTCTTTTCTGCTAGTTTCACCTAAAGATAAACACAATAACTTGCAGACTTTAACTTTTTATTTACAAGTATATGACAAATGTAAGCAGCAAGACTAAATTTAACTTCTCCCTTTAGATTGTTCTGCTTTTTTGGTTGTGTTTATCAAACTGTATTTATTAAGGAAGACTTCTTCCGAAGCTCAAAATTTCAACAACCTTCGGGTCATCTATGTGTAAAATCCAATGGATTATGCAGCCTTATGTAACATTTAAGTCTACTGAAAATAGAAATGTATTCCACAATTCTGGGTATATGCGATTCACATTCCTAAATGCTTGGAATCCCATGAAAATTGACTCTGTATACTCACTGTACAGAATTCTGAGAAATTCAGTCTTACTTATGCTATATTCAGCCATTACACTTAACTATAGTGCCACAAACATTTGGAGAGCTTTCATGCGGTCTGAGAAGAAACAAAATAAGAAGATAGAGACATCTGAACATTATGGATACTCACTTGACCAATTTAAGTACCCAAATACTTCTATATGCCTGTGGTCAAATGACAACTCAGGCTTCTTTTCTGTGGCTCCAAGGAACACACCTCCTGTTTAGATTCTGTGTCTAAGTACCATACTTCCACATCAGAAGTCTACAGCCTCAGTTGGATCTTTATGGACGTAGGTCACAGTTTATTGTCAATTGCTGATAGTTTCCCCAACACAATGATTTCTTCTTCCACTCTCAAGGAGACACTCCCGTCAAACTGGGGCAACTGTAGTTTGCCCACTTAGCAAATAACAAATGTATAGTTTAAGGGGTTTCATTTTGACTCTAAAAATGTTAATATTTCTAAACAACAAACTATGAAAGTCTTGCTTGCATTCTGGTTAGGTGTGTTGGTTGGAAACGGGGGTAGATGGTAAACAAGGGGAAATAAAATAATTTCCTCCCATTGATCAATATCAGATGAAATAAATACATAATAATAAACCAATAAATGATCCCTTGCCACTGTGTGTGTGTGTGTGTGTGTGTGTGTGTACTAGAGCCTAATGGAAAGGGGGATGTAAGGAATAGAGGAAGGGAGAAGGAAGGGAAGAAAGAAAACAGGAAGGAAGAAAGGAGAAAAAAAGAACTACATATATAGATTAATAAAATCATTCTATTCAGGGTCTCCTACCTCCCTCTTCTAAAATAAATGTGTAACTTTGGATGGAGGACTTTTCTTCGTGAAGTGATCAGAATAAGTTGTTCACTAATTGGACAGTATTCCCACAATAATTCATAGCTGGGAGCCTTTATTCTTCCCTTGAATTTAACTTTTTGTCATTTTTTTTAACAAATACAAATAAGTCTTCAGAAGTGGGACACCTCAGGATTCTTTGTCAGAAGACAAGTGTTCCTTCATCTCAATATGTGTGTTCACATAGCTCACAGCAACAACATGACTCTTTCTAACTTTATTTTGGAAATGGCTGAAAAGATGAAAAAAATATGCTTACCCTGTGATTTTGCTTTTTTAAATGACTCTTACGTTTCTTTTATTTTTCCAAAGGTAGAAAATGCTAGGATATATTCTTGGTCAGTAAAAGTAAGGACATAAACCCATATTTATATTCTCTTCTATGTGTTTATCTCAATGTAAATTTAACTAACTACTGTCTAAAACTTACATGATCTTTATGTATAAACCTGACAATCAGAAGCTTGGTGGTATTTAATTGTTTAAAATTTTTATCTTCTAAGAATTTTTGCTTTTGTTGTTTATCTGTTTTTGTTTTTTATTAAATACAGTGCTTGGCATATTTAAAAAATGAATCTAATATTTTATGAATAAAATGTTAAATAAATTATCCTGTGTTCAGCTGAACTGAGCAATCTTCTACATTTCAAACCTACCCTCCACTTTTTCTTTGTAACTAGATAGCACAACTATTATTAATTATTTGAAATAGTTTGTTTCATGTCTATCTTTCTGATTGACTATGATTTCACAAAGTGACGGCCTGAATCCACCTTCTTCACTGTGTTGTCATCAGAGCCCAAGAGATAGCTGGCATTCAGTCATCATTGAATGAATGGATATTGATTGATTTACAGACTTAATGAATGAATAAAATGAACACGTGAAGAAATACAAAGAAGAATATCAAGAAAAAAACTGAAAAAAGAAATTATGAAAAAGATTATTGTGAGTTTAATATTTTTATAGTTCTTTTAATGTTTCTAAATATTTGGAAAGATAGCTAAAATAGATTAGCATTTTTCTTCCTTTCAGTGGTTAAATGAAGAAGTGAACGAAGAATGAACACAGGTCAGAATCAGAGGTGAAGGTAAATATCTTTATCAAAATTTCTCACCCTACTTCATTTTGCCATTGCAGATACTTTCTCTTCTTCTAGACCCATCTCAGTCTTTTTTTTCCCACTGTGGTAAACCTAGTCAACTGTGGGGTTTACTTGATTGAGACTTTCCTAGCACTCTCTCTCATATACATGCATATATGTGTCTGTATACATATGTGTATGTGTGTGTGTGTGTGTGTTTGTGTGTGTGTATGTATATGGTACTTTTTTTTGGGAGTTGTCTTGGGCATTGTACCCAATACCTGTACCCTCACTATATCTAGGAAGTAACTAGCTTGCTTCTGATTTTACAGGTTTATAGGAAGAAGAAACTTGCCTTGTCTCAGATGAGACTTTGGAATTTGGACTTTCAAGTTAATGCTGAAATGAATTAAGAATTTGGGGGACTTTTGGGAAAGCATGATTGGTTTTGAATGAGGACATAAGATTTGGAGTGGCGTGGGTGCAGTGATATCGGTTGGCTGTGTCCTCATCCAAATCTCAACTTGAATTGTATCTCCCAGAATTCTCATGTGTTGTAGGAGAGACCCAGGGGGAGGTAATTGAATCAAGGGGGCCGATATTTCCCATGCTATTCTCATGATAGTGAACCAATCTCACAAGATCTGATGGGTTTATTGGGGTTTCTGCTTTTGCTTCTTCCTCATTTTTCTCTTGCCACTGTCATGTAAGAAGTACCTTTCACCTCCCACCATAATGCTGAGGCCTTCCCAGCCATGTGGAATTGTAAATCCAATTAAACCTCTTCTTGTTCCCAGTTTCAGCTATGTCTTTATCAGGAGCATGAAAATTAACTAATACAGACATTCATCAATAAATAGGCCACTTCTCCAAGTGGATTGGAACACATAGTGAAATTGAAATACAATGGAAAGTAAACATAGAGGCCACTATATAATGGTGACTGCCAATAGAGTCTAATTTGCCAAGCATAAATTTAGATTCATTAACTGAATGGACCTGTAAATATTTATCCACATAATTTGACAAACTTACCAGTAATGGGGAGTCTTGTCCAGAAAATAATTTTAAAATGAAGAAGCAGGAAAAAATAATTTTCTCTGTTGATAGCCAAACTCTCAAGAGAATATAAGTGCTGGAGTTAAACTGAATATGTCCAATCTTTCCAAATTCATAATGCTGATATATCATTTCACATTTTTCTCTGGGAAGCAATGATCAAAGGATGGAGAGAATCCAGGACTGTACTTAGAGAAATTCTTTATATATCAGAGGTAAATAAAAGTGTTTGTTATAGCAACTTCTGAGATTATGTCTCCACACATGACACATGACTTAACTATACTTCCTTCAGTTCATTTCATCTGGAGAAATCTCTTTAAATCTCATTTATTTGAATATGAACTCCATAATTACAATTTAGTCTTGATATGTCTCTTCAGTTTCTGCCCTATATAGGTTTACTCAAAATCTCAACTTGGATGTATGCTGAACATCTTAAATTCAAAGAATTCTCAATTTCTAGTCACTGTTCAATTTTCTCTCATTGTCTTTCCTACTTCTTTAAAGAGTAACATCTATCCTCTCAAGCTGAGCCCATACATATGCTGGGAGATACACATAAACCTTCTTATTCTTTCAACCCTCATATTTTATTAGTCACTGAATTCTTATGGGTCTACTTCTAAATTATACTAAAATTATATTACATATTCCTTTTATTTCCATTTCTGCTAGTCACTGCCATCCCAAAATACATATTTATAGTATCACTTTATTTTATTCATATTGCAATCTAATCACAACCTGAATTCTGCTATGTATTTATTGCTTCACTCTTTTTCGATTTCCTCTAAAAGAATTTTAGTTCCATATTGGAACTTTCTTTCCTGACATTTACAATGCTCTATATATAGTACCTACATCAGTGCCTGAAGTTTAGAAAGTGATCTCTATCTATTTGGCACGTGAATTAATACATAACTAAATGGTGCCCTGTGAATAAATCTACTAAAAAAGAAAAAAAAAGACTTTTGTTTTAAGTTCAGGGGTACATGTACAGGTTTGTTGTACAGGTAAACTATGTCATGGGGTTTGTTGTACAGATTATATTATCACCCAGGTAGTAATTCAAGTATGTATTAGTTATTTTTTCTGCTCCTGACTCTCCTCTCATCCACCACCCTTCATTAGGCTCCAGTGGATAATATTCTTCACTTCATGTTCATGTGTTCTCATGATTTAGCTCCCACTTATAAGTGAGAACATGTGGTATTTGGTTGTCTGTTCCTGCATTAGTTTGCCAAGGATAATAGCCTCCAGCTCCATCCTTGTTCCTGCAGAGGACATAATCTCAATCTTTTTATGGCTGCATAGTGTTCCATGGGGTATATGCATCATATTTTCTTTATCCAGTCTACCACTGATGGGCATTTAATTTGAATCCATATCTTTGCTATTGTGAATAGTGCTGCAATGAACATATGAATGCATATGTCTTTATAATTGAAAATTTTTATTTTACTGGGTATGTACCCAGTAATGAGATTACTGAGTCAAATAGTAGTTCTGTTTAGATCTTTGAGTAATTGTCACACTGCTTTCCACAACCGTGGAACTAACTTACACTTCCACCATAAGTGTTCCGTTTTCTCCACAACCTTGCTAGCACCTGTTATTTTTGGAATTTTTGGTCACAGCCATTCTGACTGGTGTGAGATGGCATCTTATGGTGTTTTGAATTTGCATTTCTCTAATCATCAGTGATGATCAGCTTTTGTACATGTGCCTGTCAACCACATGTATGTCTTGTTTTGAAAAGTTTCTGTTCATGTCCTTTGTCCTTTGTAATGAGGTTGCTGTGGGTTTTTTTTCATATTTAAGTTCCTTATAGATGCTAGTTTTTAGATCTTTGTCAGAGGTATAGTTTGCATTCATTTTCTCACATTCTTTAGGTTGTCTGTTTACTGTATTGATAATTTTCTTTTAGCTATGCAGAAGCTCTTTGTCAATTTTTGCTTTTGTTGGAATTGCTTTTGCCATCTTAATCATGAAATCTTTGCCAGTTCCTATGTCCAGAATGGTATTGCCTAGGTTGTCTTCCAGGGTTTTAACATTTTGCGGTTTTATATTAAAGCTTTTAATCCACTTTGAGTTGATTGTTATATATGGTTTAAGGAAACGGTACCATTTCAATCTTTTGCATATGCTTAGCCAGTTATCCCAGCATCATTATTAAATAAGAAGTCCTTTCTACATTGCTTATTTTAGTGAGTCTTGTCAAAGAACAAATGGTTATAGGTGGGCTGGCATATTTCTGGTCTCTCTATTTCATTCCATTGGTCTTTGTATCTGTTTCTGTACAAATACCATACTGTTTTCATTGCTTTAGCCCTGTAGTGTAATTTGGAGTCAAGTAACGTGATGACTACAGCTTTGTTCTTTTTGCTTAGGATTTTCTTATATATTTGGGCTCTTTCTTCATTTTATATAAATTTTAAAACAGTTTTTTTCTAGTTCTATGAAGAATGTCATGGGTAGTTAGATAGCATTGAATCTATAAATTGCTTTGGGTAGTATGGCTATTTTAACAATACTAATTCTTTCTATCCATGAGTATAGAAGATTTTTTTCATTTGTTAGTGCTACTTCTGATTGCTTTGAGCAGTGTTTTGCAGTTCTTATTGTAAAGACTTCACTTCCCTGGTTAGCTGTATTCCTAGGTATCTTATTCTTTTTGTGACAATTGTGAATAGGATTGTGTTCCTGATTTGGCTCTTGGTTTGATTGCTGGAGGTATGCAGGAATACCAGTGATTTTTGTCCATTGATTTTGTGTCCTGAGACTTCACTGAAGTTGTTTATCAGATTGAGGAGCTTTTGGGCTGAGACTATGACATTTTTAAAATATGGAATCATGTCATCTGCAAGTTGTTTATTCAGACTTCACTGAAGTTGTTTATCAGATTGAGGAGCTTTTGGGCTGAGACTATGACATTTTTAAAATATGGAATCATGTCATCTGCAAACAGGGATAGTTTGACTTCCCTCTCCTCCTGTTTGAATGTCCTTTATTTCTTTCTCTCATCTAATTGCAATGGCCAAGACTTCCAATACTAGGCTGAACAAGAGTGGTAAGAGAGGGCATTCTTGTCTTGGGCCAGTTTTCAATGGGAATGCTTCCAGTTTTTGCCCACTGAGTAGTATGTTGAATGGGTGTTTGTCATGGATGGCTGTCATTATTTTGAGGTATTTTTCTTCAATACCTAGTTTATTGAGTGTTTTTAACATGAAGAGGTGTTAGATTTTATTGTAAGCCTTTTCTGAAGCTATTGAGATAATTGTGGTTTTTGTCTTTAATTCTGTTTTGCAAAATAAATCACATTTATTAATTTGTATAAGTTGAACCAATTTGCATCTTAGGAGAGATAAAGTCTTTTTGATTGCAGGCTTTATTAATCAAGTATGAATGATTAGATTATTCACATTTTTATGTGTTGTTGAATTCAGTTTGTTAGTGTTTTGTTGAGGATTTTTGCATCAATTGGCCTGAATTTTCTTTTTTTGTTGTTGTTTTACCTTTGCCCTGTTTTGGTATTAGGATACTGCTGGCCTCAGATAATGAGTTAGTGGGGAGTCCCTCCTTTCCAGTTTCTTAGAATAGTTTCAGTAGAAATGGCAACAGCTTTCATTGTACCTCTGGTAGAATTCATTCAGCTGTGACTCTGTCTGGTGCTGGCTTTTTTTTTTTTTTTCGCTTGGTAGGCTATTTACTACAATAGGCCTTCTGCAAGCTGAGGATCAGGGAAGCCAATCTAAGTCCCAAAACATGAAAAGAAGGGAAGCTAACAGTACAGCCTTCAATCTATGGCTGAAGACATGGGCCCCTGGCAAATCACTGGTGTAAGTCCAAGAGTCCCAAAGAAGAAGAATTCGGAGTCTGATGTTCAAGGACAGGAAGCATCCAGCACAGTATAAATATGAAGACCAGAAGACTCAGGAAATCTCCTCATTCCACTTTCTTCTGCCTGCTTTACTCTAGCCTGCTGGCAGCTGATTAGATGGTACCCACTCTAGATTGAGGGTGGGTCTGCCTCTCCTAGTCCACTGACTCAATTGTTAATCTCCTTTGGCAACACCCTCACAGACACGCCCAGGAACAATACTTTGCATCCTTCATTCCAGTCACCTTGACACTCAATATTAACCATCTCAATGGTATTAAGAGTTCATCCATAGATGGCTTTTGCAGTAGACCAAAATGATGATTTCTATTTCTCATTTGCCCTCACCTATACCTCAGTTTTTTTTAGTGGCATTCAAGCAAAAAACAAACAAACAAACAAACAAACAAACAAAACAAGTTTCCATTGTTGGCTCTAGCTACATACTAGTTCTCTCATATACAACATTTATATAATGCTTAAGTTGATCAATTAGGCTAATAAGGAGAAGTAAAATAAGAAAAATTCTGTTAATAATTAATATTTATTGGATCTTTCATGAATATTTGCATGCATTATTTTATGTATTGTTTCTAATAATCCAAAGAGTTAGTACTAATATTATTCTATTTGTATAGAAATTCTACTTCTTATAAATACTATTTAAAATTATTTAAGTTAATTTACCAGTTAAATCATTGCTTAAATCTTTATCTAGCTGTGAATATAAATATCTTTGTGCATAGTATATTTAACACAACAGTGCAAATCTATTAATATTTTTCAGAATGCATTTTGTATTTCACCTTTTCATAATCAGTGAGGTGAAACACTGAAATATTATCTGCTACATTAGCCAATTATTTCAAAGAATTTAATCTATTTATGAATTGAAAATACAATCAGCTAATTTTTTTGATACAAAATGTAAGAGTATCAAGCCTTAATTTGAAATATAGCTTCTATCCTTTCTAACTCTGTGTTACCTAGCCAGTCAGTAAATTTCTCTGAGGCTAAGTTTCCTCATCTCTGAAATATACAATGAAATTCCATCCATATTTCACAAAGCCCTTAGGTTAAAAAGTTAAAATAGTTAATATTTTATAAAGCAGAAAAAGGTATTATTAGGTATTAAAAACATTCAATAAAAGTTTTTAATTTTAGAACAATGGGGTGCTGTGGCTCATGCCTGTAATCCCAGCACTTTGGGAGGACAAACCAGGCAGATCTCCTGAGGTCGGGAGTTCGAGACCAGCCTGACCGACATAGAGATACCCCATCTCTACTAAAAATACAAAATTAGCTGGGCATGGTGGCACATGCCTGAACTCTCAGCTACTCGGGAGGCTGAGACAGGAGAATTGCTAGAACCCAGGACGCAGAGACTGCAGTGTGCTGAGATCCCGCCATTGCACTCCATCCTGGGCAACAAGAGTGAAACTCCAGGTCACACACAAAAAAGAACAATCATACATTTATTAGTATGCTTTTTTTCTTCATCAATATTTAACTCAGGTAATTAATTGTGATGAATCATCCTTAAGAAATTTTCTATCAAGCCTGTGTTTTTAGTTAGTTTCCAGCTCTGTGTCATAGAAACCTACATATCAATGAATATAACTAAAATTAAAAGCAATATTATCTTATGTCAAAAAGCCATCACTTTGATAAACTTTTAGCTTTCTTTCAAAGGGGTATTTTCTATGAAGATTTAATGTTGGTTTAACACCAGATTTTTTTTTCCTTGAGTGATTTAAAGTGGGAAACGTGTTCTTATTCCCAAATCATCTATACAATCTCATTTTGAAAGTCAAATTACTATTAAAATTAACCATAATTTATCTTCAGCGTTAAGAAAGAAGATTGAGGAGAGATAATTAAAGAATTCTAATACTTGGCCGGGTGCAGTGGCTCAAGCCTGTAATCCCAGCACTTTGGGAGGCCGAGGCGGGTGGATCACGAGGTCAAGAGATGGAGACCATCCTGGTCAACATGGTGAAACACAGTCTCTACTAAAAATACAAAAAATTAGCTGGGTACGGTGGCACATGCCTTTAATCCCAGCTACTCAGGAGGCTGAAGCAGGAGAATTGCCTGAACCCAGGAGGCGGAGGTTGCAGTGAGCCGAGATCGCGCCACTGCACTCCAGCCTGGGTAACAAGAGCGAAACTCCGTCTCAAAAAAAAAAAAAAAAAAAAAAGTATTCTAATACTTATATTCACATTTTGACAATAACACACCACTAGAATACAGAGTGAAAATTATTAACATGCAAAAATCTTTATGATTAAAAACTATCAGAGAAATTTCAAAGCTTATAAAGGTAAATAGATTACTAAAAAGGGAAAAATAAGTCAATAACAATTATGAAAATGTATTTCAAGAATAATAAAACATAAAAAAGAGGGGGAGACAATGATAAGAAATTACATACTCATGTCAGTTACTACAAAACAGCTGACATTTAATAAAAGTTCTATACATGCTATATAAACTTACTTAATATAATAACAGATATCTAAGAAAAATATGCACGTATGCTTTGGTCTGTGAACAATATTTTTGTGAACAATAATGTCATATTGTTCACAGACAAAAGCATAGGTGCATATTTTTAGAAATTACATTAGCTGTTTTTGAAAGAAAAATACATTTTTATTTTTAATTGCAAAATAAAATAGTTATTATGTAATAATCAGTTAATAAAACACTTATGGAGTAAAACACAAAAACATCATTTTGTGTTCCATCTCTGGACTATTTTTCTTTCTACATATACCTTCCAAATGTAAGCAATGCTATTAGTTTGCTATATTTATACTTCAGTCCTTTTTCTGTGCCTTCCTATTCATGACTTTTTTACATATTTAGAATCATATTTTGTATACATGAAAAATTGAAGTTATATGCATTTATTTATGTAAATTACATGACTTGTCATTTACTTAGTATATCTACAAAAGTTTTCCATTTTAGTGCATATAGGTCAATCTAATTCTCTCAATGAATTTTCTAATTGTCTTTATTATTAATATAATATCATTTATGCTTTTTATTCATAAGGCTTATTTATAATCCAAATTTATTTTTAGAAGCTTTATGTATACATGTATAATATTGTTAATATATATGTTGTTATATAGAAACCCAAAATTCTTTCTTTTTAATTGCCAATGTTTCAGAGGTAATTGGGTATCCCAATATCTACCATTAGCATTGCAAGTGTTGTTATTTTTTTGAGGCTTTCTCTATTTCTCTCTCAATTATAGAGTATAATTATTAACATATATCTGTATGTTCTACATATATTGAATAATATATATTGTAAATGACTACTGTACGCTGCTCAAATCCCTTTACAAATCTTTCTCCCAAGCCTACCACTACCCTAAACTTATCCTAATCCTATCAGACTTCAGATATTACCACCACTTTTAGCTCCCACAAGATATTTATGTTCCTGAAATATCATCTACCTATAGGATCTTTTGTGAATTATTGTAGTAAAAAGTTCAAAGTTGCTACTAATTTTCCAAGGAAAGTCAGTAACAAAAGGATATAGATGAAGCCTAGATAAGACCAACATGTGGTTGAAACGAGAAAACAATATCTTATTATACCTCTTATGTACTCATCAAACTACAGATTTTGGTAGCATAAATTGTTACAATCATCTTTGAACTGTTGGATACTTCCATACTCAGTGCTTTCTGTGTTCATCTAAGAAAAGGGCACTGATTAAGAATAGAAAATAACACTTACTTCAATCATGCAAGTCTAGGGAAGTTAGAATACATTCAGCAATGGCATTTATTATTAGCAGAGACCAGTGTAAATCAGAGATAAATCTGACATATTTCCCAGGCTGCTCACAGTGGGACTATGAAGTGTCACAGTATGTGATGGATTAAATGGGAGGGGGGATTAAAGTTGTGCAAATTATTTCTGTTCAGGGATTCTAATGTCAGACACAGAAAATGATTAGGGGTGTCTGGTGAAGGATAATAGTAAAGCTGACACTGATCTATGGATTGGTTACCACTTAGTTTCAGGGGCTGACGGGCTTTAACCTTTAAACCAGTCAGTCTTTAGTGAGAGAGGATGAAGCTGAATTGATAAATGCAGGAAATTCTATTCTCTAGTGGGATTTTGACCAGGATTTAATTTCTATTAATTGGCTCTTATAAATCTACATTTGCAACACAAAGATAATTAGTCTTCATTATGGGAAGCAGAAGATGGTAAGAGGAATGAATTTAGCATTTGAAATCCAGTTTGGCCTCATACTAAACCGGTGACATTTGGTAAGACATGTCACCGCACATACCTTGATTTTTGCATCAGTAAATTAAGAATAATAAAATAAACACTATCTATCTAAAAAGGTTTTAGTAAGGCTCAAAATAAAAATTAGAAAGCAAGCTACAAAACCATTACTTAGGAATTATTTAGATATGAGCTTTCTGAAACTAGCATAAGAGGTAAAAAAATCCCTGAAAACAAATTAGTATATTGTTAGTGTGCTTAAGAGTATCAAGCATGCTAACGTGAATCTGATGAGTTCTAAGTTAAGAATCTTCCTTTATATACTTACTCATCTTCAGAAGTGCAAGATGTTACGAGAAACTCACTGCTGGTGTTTATAATACATTAAGGTAAACACCTTTTATGTTGTTGTGTTGTTATTTTGTTTCATTCTTATGAAATAGTGGAGTATTTAACTCCAGTATTTAATAAAGAGAGTAATTAAGTCTTTTAAAATACTTGTTGACATTAGTATCTACTATTTATGTGAGTCTATCTGGCTATGTTCTCAGGATATTTGTTTTAAAGTAATGACCTAACTTTCACCAAAATCTTACTAAAATGGAACTTTAAGAAAGCTATTAAAACCTGTGAATTCTTCTTAAATAAATTACATATAGCAAGCTATTCATGCAGGATTCTTTTTCTTTTCATGCCTCCAGCTGTTTTTTTGTCTCAGTTTTTGCAATAACTATCCTGTTTACCTGTCTCAAAAATGTACTGAAATTTATACTAATACATTTCTTAAGAGATGTAGGTTTCAGTCAGTGATTAATTTGCAATCAGTTTTTGTTAATTTTAAAGACTAAAATGTCTCAATAAAAGTTTTAAATTAAAGAAATACCTGTTTTAACAACATCTAGCTCTCTAAAATGAAGCTAATTTTAGTTTCATGTTGCAATTTAAAATGTCACCTATACATGGACTATTTTACTAGCAATGTCATTTCATCTTCATTTTTTACTTAATAATATATATATAATAATATATAAAAAATATAATACATTGCAAAGATAAATTTGGAAACTAATTAAATGCATTTGTCCTATATCTAACTGTTTTTCAATTGATAGAAGATAGAATTCCAATTTTAAAATGTGGAAGGGATGATTGAAATTAGAACATTCTTACTGTGCATTATAAAATTTATAGATTAGCCAACCATCATCAGTGGATGAAACCAAAAACAGAGGGCATGAGGCTGTCACCATCTAATCTAAATAAATCCCCCTAGATATTGGGGTTCTCCTGATGGAAAGCATATGAAACACATAGAAACAACTAAAATAGTCTACTCAAAATCAGAGTCTAGATCTAATCAGTCTTTTTAATTAACTTTCATTCACAGGAAATATTAAGGATAGAAGAACAAGTTAACTAAAAGCACAATGAAGCAAACATTGGCATATGCAAAAGGCAAGACACTGACAATGAAATTCTGACTTATTTCTGTCACTCTCAGTGGCACAAAGAATGTGTTCGAAATTTAGCAAGAGTTACAAAACGTAACTTTACATTAAACGAATTTTGTTACTGGATCAAAAATCTGGTAAAGTCTGTAAAAATAATTTTGGCAATTTGGAAAACCCTTTTATGTAGTAGTAGTATTTGATGCCCAAGAAGCTGTATTAAATTTTCTGGGGATAATTACAGTTGAGTATTTATTTTAAAATATCCATATTTGTAGAGATGACAAAACAAAAGATTGTAGGAGTAAGGTGGCATGATCAGGTTGGAATCCTCCCATGCTTCTTTGTTGTCTGTTTCAAAAATTCAGGAGATCATGCAGAAGTTTTACACCTTCAGATCCAAAGGTAGCTTAGTTAACTTCTGCCTTCTATTCATCGGTGAGGACACAGTTACATAGTTTCTCAAACACTTTGAGAAGGAAGATTGAAAATGTGTTCTTTGGGATGCCAAAGAAAACTAATAAAATTCTAAACATGTATTATCATATCTACCACTGCCATTTTGACTGGTTTTCTTAAGTAAAATATTTTTCTCAATTCAACAGAAGTTTACAATATATATTAAAATGTTAGTGAACTTCTGTTGAGTTTATTATAGGTTTGGCAGTCAGTTAAATCCCTTTTCATGAATTAGCTCATTTAATTCCATCCCCAAATCACCTATTTTAAGATGGGAATAATTAGCCTAAAAATGTCTTGCGGATAGGAACTAAACTAGGTTGTGAAATCACACTGTCTGACTTCATGGTGTTTTCCTAACAAGGTTGCTAGGATAATATATCAAAACATTGCAATATATTTTTTGTTAAAAGAATTATATTTTTAAACCTAACCATCAAAACTAATGCTATATAATCTAATTATAAGTTTCAACAGAATCCCTGAATTTTGTCTTTAATGAAAAAACAAGTATATTTTTCTTATAATAGCTCTATCTTTGAGAAGTAGTTTTGAAGAAAATTACCTCTCAACCTCAAAGTTAGACAATCCTAGGTCTAAAACTGCTCCCTAATGCCTATTACCGAGTGGCTCAATTTCTTCAGTCTTTTCTTTTTAATCAATAAATGGATGTAATCTTTAAAATCATATAGGTTTAATATAACAAGTAATAACATGAGCCAAGAAATTAAAAGATGCCAGAATAAATGATGAAATACTAGTTATAATAAGGCCAATTTACATTTGATTTCTGCTATTCAATTTTAAATGTTCATTGCCTTATCTGTTGCTTATAAAAAATCTCTCTGAAATAAGTAGAGCAAATATTATGACCTCCATAAGTTAGATAAGAAAACTAAGACTAGGGTCATAAATTACTTCTTTATGATTACACAACTACAAAAGTCAGGCATGGAGGCCAATTTGTTTTAAGTTGTATTGTCGCAACTTTTATTTTCCACAGTATATCATTGTGCAGTTCTTTCTTGTGCATCTCCTTATGAGAAGTAAAATCTCTAACTTTTCCTAGCATCTGAAATAGTATATGAAGAATCTGACTGAACTGAAAAGTGCTGTAGAGTCTTTTACTAGTAACAAATCAGTACTCAACAGAACATAGTCAATTCCATTTAAGCTACAGAATAAAAGGCGAAACTAAAAACATAATTGCGGATCCTCAACCAGAGACTTTTGGAGTTAATATATGTCAAACCGCAAAGTACATTACAAACTGAAATCAATCAATATTCAAAGAAATTCAGACCAGTATATGAATTCAGATATCAAATGCATCTGACAATATCTGTAAACTATTCCTGGAACAGATTTAGTTATTTGAATGAAACTAATGAAAATAAAAGTGTTTATCAGAGTCTACATATTAAAATATTGTTTTTCTGAAAACTACCAGGCTAATTACATTTGCCTCTAATAATAATATTTATACCTTTAATGAGCATGCCTATGTGAAAAACACTTTTCAGTTGATAATTTAACTGCCAAAAACCTGACAGAGATTACTTTTTGGATTTCACAGATGAAATTATGTATAGAATAGTCATGTAACTTCAAAGCACATTGCTGGTAAGTCATAAACGCAAGACTTAAGCCATTCCTGAAGTTAAAGACCTAAGTCTCCATTTCCAAACAGTATGTCCTTGTTTATAAAGGTGATCTCTGTGGGGGATAGGACTAGTTTAAGGAATGATGTTATTAAAAATAATAAGTAAAAAATTATACATTTATGACTAGGCATAAAAATTACATAGTTGTTGTGGGCAAGGCAACTTAAATGGATCTGAGTTTCTTATGAGTTTGGGATTGTAATAGACAGACGTATTCACAATTGCTAAATTCCAGTAGTAGAAAGTTACACTTTTTTTTTTCAGTATGGCAAAACACAGTTTGGAACAACTCCAAGGAAAAATATCATGAGTTTAACAACATTAGGCTCAGAATTATGGTAAATATTTAGAGTAATTAAGAAACATGTCAACATATTTTTAAGCCACTCTCTAAATTTCTACTCTTCTGAGAACTGCAAAATCTGATTTTGGGTGACCTTTTTGAACTGATGGCATTACAAACAGTGCTGCTGATATGAATTTGGAAATTCCATTCTTTACCTGGAGAATTCACCTTTATGCCAGATACCTTGACTAGCCTCTATCATTTTGTAATTTATAGTTGGTTTTGTTTTGCCTTTAAGGCTCCACAGAAAAGTCCATTACTTGTTGTAAATATCAACCCAGTTATTAAGTCTGCCATTTCACAGGTTGTTATGGAATCCAACCTTACAAAAACCTGTCAATCTCTGATTTTTTCCCCTGTTGGTAAATAATCTATTTGTTCTTATCAATCCATCCACTGAGAATGCCTTTGTTTTGCCCCCACATTTTTTTCCACAAATACCTTATGATTCAGTGCTACTGTACTTTATTCCTCTCAGACTTAAAAACTAATTGTGAAACCTGTGAAGTTTTACATATGAACTTTTTTTTTTCGTATGAGTGAATTTTCCAGCTGTTTCATGTGGTCTTAACATGACTTTAAAACTTAAGTGGAAGCAAGAATCATATCTAAATTCTCACTGGAATTACTAATTCCAGATCTTTTCATGTTAACACAATTTAGACACTTAGTATAAGAAAGACTTGCATGACTGTATGAGAAAGTTAGGGAAATGAATCTATCTTTTATCTTTATTTTAAAAGTTCTAAGTAAAAATTAGCTGACATGTTAATAAAGTACTAATTATAGCAAATAATCTTGATATAACAATGTAAAATCTAAACAGGCTACTTACAGGTAATCAGTGGGCTAAGATCCTAAAACATAGATTTTAATTATAAGTAATAAAATATAATATTTTAATACCTTCTGTCTGGCAAATACTAAAGGAGTCTGAGTATACCTAATTCTAATTGTTCTGATCTTCATAATATTTTGCAAAAACAAGACACTACTGATTTTCAATTGTTTTGTAACTTTTTTCAGAAAAAAGTGTTTCCATTCAAGATAATGCTCATTCTACTTTGATAATATCAATGTCCAGCACAGTGCCTGACACTAAAGGGACAATAAATCAGCAATTCTCAGACTTTGTTGACTCCTAAAAGAATCATCTGGATTACTGGTTAAGAAAGACATTCCCAGAAAGTCAGTGGTTTTTTTGTGAGGCCCTCATATTTGCACTGTGAAACAGGTCATATGAGTAACACTGATGCTTATGGTCCATGGACCACACTTTCAGAAATGGTTTAATAAATTAGCAAGTGACTGGTTGAAATGCAGTTTATGAAATGGCCAATGAAAACTCAGGAAATAATTTCTACATTTTGAGGAAGACATAAAAGTTTCGAATGAAAAAATTTAAGGTCTAAAATGCAATGATTATTTAAAGGAAACAGGAGCAAGAACAGAGATAATTGGAAGAATGCCATTGAGCAGAAGTGTATTGTTTGCCATTATATTATCATTATTTATTCTATTACAGTAATTGTCAGTATTTTCCTTTATAGTATTTTTCTCCTGTTAGGAGTAAGTTCTCAGCATTAGTCACATCCGTAGAACAATGGGTGTTGTCCTGGGGAGTAAGGTGCCTGAGAGCACTGGTGTCAATTAAGAATGATGCTCCCACAGTTTCTGAAAAAGGTCAAAGAGAGAAAGGTGACACTGACTCAGGTTGAGAATAGGAGGATGTATTCTGTCATGATCCAAACAGCCTTGTCCCTGAGGAGACAGGTTATGAGGGAGCATCATTCACAGTGTTTTACCAAACCCCCAATGGGGATTAGCTTCATCTGTGAGAAACAGCTGAGAAGATAGAAAAATAGCTGAAATTGAAGCATTTTCCTACAGAAGAATATTTAAGATGTTTTCTTAAATTTAAGTTATGTCCCAATTTTTGTCTTGTTGTCTCAGAAAAAAAAAAATAGAGGTTGCTGTCTCTATTCTTTTAACATAATCTTACTATTTCTTCTGTGTTCTCATGTTTTGCTGGCAAGCCATGATTTTTTAAGACTTGAGGTAGCCTCTTCAAACATGAAGAGGCAGAATTCTAGCAAGGCCTTTCTAATATTATTGAACAGTCTAAAAATTGTGAGATGACTTCAGATTTTGCTAGAATATCAAAATGGCCCCAAGCAATGTTGGAAAATTTGTGATGTTTGCTTTAAACATTTTTTTTTGTGTGTTCCACCTTGGTAGAAAGCCTCTGAATGCCTTCTACTAGAAAGCCTAGAAAGGCTAGAAAGCCTCTGAATGCAGAGTCAACTAGAACCCAATATCTCCTGATATTTCCAAAACATTGTCTATCCCCTATTTTGTTCAGTTAAATTAGATAAGCATTAATTTAACATTAACTGCAAGCCAGGAATTAGCTACAAAATCAGGACTCAACGGAACAAAGCTGCACAAAACAAATGAGACAGAGAATCTGGCTTCAAGAAACACAGTTCAGATACATGTATCCAAATATATAATAAATGGCATCTCAAATCTTGTAATAGCAAAAAAATGGTAGGAAAACTAAGCCCAAATTGACTTAAGAAAAAGGAAATTTATTGAATCATTACAGAAAATTTGAAGAGTGCATTTAGTTTTAAGCATATTGTGTAAGAAGGTCATGTAATATACTAGGACGTGTAATTCTCTTTGTAATGTGGTTTGAGGTTACCTATGTTGCCTCTGATTTTAAAATGGATTATCTTTCACGGCAACAGAATGGCTTCCCATATTTCCAGAGCTATTTTCTTTCAGCTTCAAATCACTCAATAAAATGAAAATATTTTAATCCCAGAATAATTAGAGTCTTCAGATTCATGTTGTTTAGAATTATTTAGTCAGGTACCCAGATTTGAATTAATCACTGGAATGTGCTACGCTGATTAACTTTGGTGTGGATAATTTGTTCCAATCATTGAGCTGGGGATAGGTCCACAGACATCTCTTGTAGAGTGAAAAGATGTTGCCACATAATCCCAAACAAAAACTATAAATGTTACCATTTAAAAGGGGAAATGAATTCTAAAGACATCATAGCACAGCTTCCTAACCCCCCACCTGTGATAGGGAAAGACAGAGATAATTTTTGAAACCTTTCAAGGTGCATAAAACACAGGAAAGGGTACATGCACAATGGCTCAGGCCTATAATCTGGCAATTTGGGAGGCCAAGGCGGGAGGATTGCCTGGATCAGGAGTTTGAGATCAGCCCGGCAAACATGGTGAAAGCCTGTCTCTACTAAAAACACAAAAATTAGCTGGGCGTGAAGGTGGGCACCTGTAATCCCAGCTACTTGGGAGGCTGAGGTGGGAGAATTGCTTGAACCTAGGAGGCAGATGTTGCAGTGAGCCAAGACTGTCCCACTGCATTCCAGCCTGGGTGACAGAGTGAGATTCTGTCTCAACAAAAAAACAAAACAAGAACAACAACAAAAACAGGAAAGGATTGACTCTCCTGCAACAAAAAACTACTCCTATATCTTAATGACACAAAAATATGTTTATAAGATGTTTATTTCATGCTTTCACAACATCTGCTCTGGGTCTGGTAAATTCTCCAAAGCAGTGGTATACCATGTGGTTGTTCAGATTCCAGGCTGCACTGATCTTATGGAAGCTACATTTTAACATATTCTCAAAAAGCTAGATGTATGAAGTTGTCAATTAAAAATGCCATTTCATCACTACTCAGTGATTATGTCATTTCTGTTCATAATGCATTGAATAGAACTAGACATATTACACAGAGATGTATAACCCTCCCTTATCAGTTAAATGTCCAGAATTAACCCATGACCCATTGACCAGAACTAGTTGCATGGCCTAATCCCACCATATTGGAATGTAGAAGCCTCAAATTTTCCTCTGTGCTCAGATTAAAAAAAAGCTAAATATGAGTGTTCATTTTAAACCTTTACAAATTCTAGAGCTGTCCAGGTGAGGAAATAGGAAGAGCAGGGCCATATAGATATAAAATAGTATAATGAGTTCTTGGAGCAACATGGATTCTAGCCTTTTTTGAAACGTGAAACACAGAGTGGAAATATGGAAGAAGAGTCTAGAAAGTTGCATATGAACCAAGTTACACAGCAATTTACAAAGCAGATGGTGATTTCTTCTTGAAGAAGATCTTGATTTACTCTGAATTTAATCAGCACATTAACTTTTAGCACTTTTTAAAACATATTCTGCTTGTCTGTCTAAAATACTGCCCAATAAGATTAAAAGTTATCCACGGGTATACCCGTTCCTTGTTCTTGGGAATTCCTCTACTGCCAAGAAAAAGAAAATTTAATTATGGATAAAATGGATAACTTTGATATGCTACCACTTAATTTATCATTTGTGAAAACACTCAGACATCATGTCATAGTCGTAGCTGAATGACTCTGGTGAGTATTGACAGCCTGGTTCTAGAGTCCAGATCAGTTTCCACCATAGGCCTTATCATGGCATTGGTTTTATTATTTCTCTGGCAGGGGAACCCTAACTTCCAGTGCTGTCAGTCAGGTACATAAATCAGGATTACAATTCATTGTAAAATATTTAAAAAGTGAGACTTTAGAGATAAGTGCTGAAAATTAAATGACATATTTGATTACATTTTGAACTTGCTTAAAGTTTTGTTGAAAAACTGAAATTTAAACAGAACAAACAAACTTTTTGAAGGTTCATTAATCCTAGAAGAAAGAATCAGAATGTTTAGCTTTCTAGAGAAATGAAAGAGGCTAACAGGAAAAATAACTATAGGAGAGAAGGAGAGGAGTTTTATATAAAAATTTTGCTAAAAGTTAAAAGACTTCTATAAAGGTTCTCTGATTGATGACGAAGTCAAGACACTGACTATTAAATACATACAAATAATTTACTTATTTATATCTTAGCTTTTATATTCACACATTGAAGTAAAGTAACAAACTATATCTCTAATATAAGGATCTTAAAAGGCATATATTTTGTTTTCTAAGTTTAACAATTATTGAACACTAACATTTATTTGATTTGATTTGGTTTGGAGACTACCTAGCTGATATCTCTGGTTGTGATTTCACTTAGAAGAGAGTTTTATCAAACCTCTGAATGGCCCTTCCTTGCTGACTGAGTAGTGTGGTTAGTATTTGGATATCTTTAGAAGGGGTGTTTGTATAACTTGAAAACACTAGAACTCGCTAGACCTGGTTCCTTCATGGAATCATTATAAAAAATACTTATTGCAGTAAACAAAAATAATCATAAGGCACTTATTATTTAGATTTTTAAGAGCCTTTAAAAAGATACAATAAATGAGGTTCAGGAGAAGTGCTTCCAAAGTATGCCCCCTTGGCATTTGAGAAAATAGAAGCAGGAAGCTCTCTCTGAGACTCCTTCTTCCCTGAACTGTCATAAGTCTTACCTGACCTTCACCTGAAAGTTGTTCACAAAAACTCTCATTCCAGAGCATTTCTCCCTTTGCCCAAAGCAAAGGAATGTCCTCATCTATGAAGACACAGTGACATCAAGAAGAATCTGACCAAAAGGCCCTACTAAATTCTTACCCGTTTATTAAAATTAGATTCTATCTTTTTGTCTTCCAATCATGAATGTCAATAAAAATACCCATTGTTTCCCTGTTTCTTTGGGTCTTCATTTCTGAAGGCTCCCAGTTATGTAAAAAACATATTAAATCAATGTTTTTTTCTGATTAATCTGTCTTTTGACATAGAAGTTGCAGCCATAAACTTCGTGATGAATGAATGAAAAGATATTTCTCCTCTACAGTAGTGAACCAGAACAACAATTCTGTTTTATGTATTTACTTATTTTGAGACAGTCTCTCTCTGTTGCCCTGGCAGGACTGCAGCGGCACGGCCTCGGCAGACTGCAAACTCCACCTCCCAGGCTCAAGTGATTCTTCTGCCTCTGCCTCATGAGTAGCTGGGATTACAGATGCCTGCCACTATACCCAGCTAGTTTTTATATTTTTTTGGAGAGATACGGTTTTACCATGTTGGCCAGGCTGACCTCAAGTGATCCTCCTGCCTCAGCCTCCCAAAGTGCTGGGATTACAGGCATGAGCCACTGCACCCTGCCTCAGTTCTTAAAAATCTATATTCTCAATCACTTGTCTGCAACAGTCCATGGTTGCTCAAGAGGTTCTCCCTCAACAAAATGCATCTACTATAACCTGCCTGATTTTCCTTTTTCATTATCCTCCTATGACATGTTGCAGCTGCTAACTCCCTGATAGAATTGCCTACCAGGAACCCCACCCCTGCCTATGGATACAGCCTGGCTTCTCCAGAATGACCCTCTACTTCCTGGTTTTCCTGTGTTCCTCATAAATAGTTGTGCACACAACCTCATGAGAAAGATATTTTTCTCATTTATTTTTCTCTTGTGACTAGAATTTCTTATAAAAAGAGACACAGTCTTCACTCATCTCACTCATGAGTTTCTATATTGCATGGCAAATCTTTTTCTGTTTATTTCTTTGTGCTACTGGGATAAGGCTGATTTCCTTTAAGCAGTTCTTGGAGTATTGTTAAGCTCCAAGTTTGCCTGTCTCTATCAGATAATGTTCTGGTAAATGTGGGAAAAGGAGAAAGGAGACATGTCAGTGAAAGAGTTTAATCCCTTCTCACTTGACAGCCAGTGAATAAAGCAGGTGAAAAAAAACAAAACAAAACAAGATGGTAACCTAGGCCAGTCATCAGTGATTACTTCCACCAGATTATTTTACATTCCCCAATTTCTGGAAAGTTCAGGTTAGATTATCAAATTTGCCCTACTTTTGCTATTTCTTGGGTCAGAAAATGGGCAGTTGAAAAGTCACAGTACTTTTATTTCTTCCCCTTTGTACACACTTGAAGCAGATTATACATCTGAACTTTGGATAAAATCCATCCTTAAAATTGGAGAACCATTTATACCTCCAACTGGGACCTCACTTTAGAAATTGTAACTTCGAAGGCATTTGAGATATACTCCTCTTCTAGTCTCCTCTGAAACCTGCCCTAGTGATGTAGATGTGAAATTATTCATTCATGATCTTCATTGCCTTATAGTCTGTCTTTGTTTGGATAAATTCACAAATAACTGTAATTCATATTTCCCTCCAATGTTATCCTTCTCTTTAAAAAAATACATAATTACATAGCAAATTAAGAAAGCTTCTGCATGGACTTAACCTGTTTCTCATTCATCAAGCTTTCTTCTTTCTCACCCTTTAAAATTATTGCTATAAACTTTTCTTGATCTGAGCTGCATAGAAAAACAACTTTTTATTTTCTTTTCCTGGATAAAGTAAAAACATAAATGGGAAACAAGAAAAAAAGTCCTCATAGAAATGGAAATTATATTAGTCCATTCTCATGCTGATATAAGGACATAACTGAGACTATGTAACTTATAAAGAAAAGAGGTTTAATTGACTCATAGCTCTACATGGCCGGTGAGGCCTCAGGAAACTTATAGTCATGGCAGAGGACATCTCTTCACAGGGTGGCAGGAGAGAGAGAATGAGTGTCAAGCAAAGGGAAGAAGCCCCTTATAAAACCATCAGATTTTGTGAGAGCTCACTGTCACAAGAACAGCATGGGTAACCACTTCCATGATTCAACTACTTCCCACCAGGTCCTTCCCACAACAGGTGGGGATTACGGGAAATACAATTCAAGATGAGATTTGGGTGGGAACACAGCCAAACAACATCAGAAATCATTATGTCATTTTTTATTTGAATCCATGGATAACTTTTGTAGGTGTCTGTTTAGATATCAGGCTATATATTTTTAATGCTGAATTATGCTAGTAGCAAAATTTAACATAATTCAAAATCTTATTTTCCTCAACTTCAGGCATGTTATTTTCTGCAAATCTCTCTAGGACCGTCACTAAGAAAATTTTCTTTTTTCTTTCTTTTCAGATGGAGTCTCGCACTGTCACCAGGTTGGAGTGCAGTGGTGTGATTTTGGCTCACTGTAACTTCTGCCTCCCAGGTTCAAGCAATTCCTCTACCTCAGCCTCCTGAGTAGCTGGGACTATAGGCAGGTGCCACCATGCCCAGCTCCTAAGAAAACTTTCTAAACCATTATTGTGAAGGGATTCATATATGGAAAAATATTGCTCCCTTCACCCCTCAGAAAGAGCTGTGAAATTCTGAGGTAGCCCTAGCTATGGGCAGCTTTGTTGCCTCTGGCTGAAGCCACCTCACCCATATACTATAATGGACTGTATAAAAATTATTATTTTCTATTTGATCCATGGCATAAGAAAAAAATGTGATGTATTGATTCACATTTCCAAAATTCTGTAATCATAACTTCCATTGTAATACCCAATTTTGTAGTAGAGTTAGTCTTTGCAAAAGGGTACAGTGGATTTGAACTAATCTGAGTAAAGTTGTTATTGTTTTCCTCATGCTGTGCAAAAAGAGCATGACTTTTTAAGAAACTGTGTGCTTACACAAAAGAGTTCATCACTTTACAGCTTCTCATGATCACTTAATTAAAAAAAATTTAAAAACAAAAAAAAAAATCCGTAACTTGCTTAACTTTTATTTTGCACAACTACTATGTAATTGCAAAATACACATTTTAACCAGTATTCCAACTTTTACCTCGAAATTGCCTCTTCAATAATTTTTGAATTTGAGATTTTACTTCAAAAATAATGACTCATATAAAATTGGTTATTTATATTCTAATTGCAGTAATAGAGCAGCCTTGGTAGAATGAGTCAGCAAGGTACTCGACTTTAAGTATTGTATTCCATTTTGAACAGACAATAAAATATAAATTAAATAAAGTTTGAGCCAAATTCCTGCTCCTGTCTTGGCTCAGTCCTTTTGTGTAGTCTCAGAGCAAGAAACAGAGTACAAAACCAAAAATAATTTAAAAGTAGTTAGTGATTTCCAATGTTAGCTGAGGCTTCAAACATGACTAAATTTAACAAATTTACAACCCAGAGAAATTTTTTTTTTCAGAATCTTCTTTCCTTCCTTCTGTTATTCCTAAAATTCATGATTATTCACAATATTTCTTCCAAACTCACACATTAAATAAATAAAAATAAAGATAAATAAACAAAAGAAAATTAAAATTCGCTGTGTTCACTACTTAAATGGCTTTTCCTTTTTACCTGCTCTTCTTTGCAATGTTGAAACTTCCTCCTGCCAGATATGGCAACAGATTTTCTGCTGCTACAATTGGCCACATCCTGTTGTCTTAGATATTTGAAGGGCCTAAGAGGTCTATCCTTTTTGTATTCACTTAATTTATGAAAAAGAAAGAAAGAGAGGAAGGGAGGAATAGATAGAGAAAGGAAAGGAAGAATGGATGAAGAAAGGAAAGGAGAATGGATGGAGGGAAGAGGGAAGAAAAAAGGAAGGAAGGAAGGGAGGGAGGAAGGGAGGGAGGGAGAGAGGGAAGGAAGGAAGCAGGGAGGCAGGGAGGGAGGGAAGGAAAGGCAAGACAAGACAGGAAGGGAGGCAAGGTGAGAAGGAGAGAAGGTGGGATGGAGGGAGGAAGAGAAAGAAAGACAAGAAAGAGAGAGAGAATGAAAGAAAGAAAAAATATTCACACAGTCCATTTGGAAGTTCTGCACTTTTGCTCAGTATGCTTTTTTGAAACAAAATTCCTTCATAGACTTTGTGGTCAATAAAATTATTCACCTAGTTACCACTTACACACTACAAAAAATAGGGATTCAAGAATGCATGCCATTATTAGCAAATTGGAAATTGGAGTCTAAGTAAAAGAAAAAGGTAAGAGTGAGATGAAGAATACATATATATGATATGCATTCCACTTCGAAGCTTTAGAAAACCACCAAGAAATTCGAAAGAAACTAATATTGGAAATTGATAAAGCTGATTGAAAAATCACTATTTAAAAAGTACTCCATAGAAAGCACTATAACAGATGATATATTTTATCTCATTTCTGTTAACACTTTCACAGAATAGATTATAAATAGTCTGGATTTTACAGTGAAGACTGATTCTCAAAGACTTATTGAAGTCACACTGTTAGTAATTGGCTGAGCCAGGATGACAGGAGCTTTCTTTAAGTAAGGTATCTATTTAATCATTTCCACAAATCTATGAGGTATTTTTCACCTTGATTTTACCAATTGTAAAACCCTAGCCAGAAAGTTTAAGTCTTCTAAAACCATCAAAGCAGTACGTTATTTGTACTGAAACTTTTGGATCACCTTGGTAATATGGGTATTGACAAGGAGTCTCTCATCAACCAAACTCTAGTCAGGCTTTTCTGAACTTTAGGCCCTGATTTTTAGGTTTCTGTGTTCATCTCTGTTTATATAACCACCCAAAGGCTTCTCCTTACCTGCTGCCTAGACAGAGCCGATTTATCAAGACAGGGAAATGCAATATAGAAAGAGTTTCATTCATATACAATTTGGCTCTACAGGAGATTGGTATTTTACCCTTACTTAAATCAGTCTCCCTGAAAACTGGGGTTTTTAAGGGTAATTGGTGGGTGGAGTCAGTTCTGCCCAGGAACTGACTAAGCACAAGAGGACAGCTTTATCATTCCGGGTGGTGTCAGCTAATCCATTGAGTATGGGGTCTGCAAAGTATCTCAAGCACTGATCTTAGGTTTTTACAATAGTGATGTTATCCCTAGGAGTAATTTAGAGAGGTTCAGAATCTTATAGCCTCCAGCTGCATGTCTTCTAAATCATAATTTCTAATCTTATAATTTGTTAGTCCTACAAAGACAGTCTAGTCCCCCACACAGGAAAGGGTTCTGTTTTGGAAAAGGGCTGTTATCATCTATGTTTCAAAGTTAAACTATACGCTAAGTTCCTTCCACAATTAGTTCAACCAATGCTTAGGAATGAACCAGGACAGACTGGAAATTAGAAGAAAGATGGAGTCAGGTCAGATCTCTTTCACTGTCATAATTTTCTGTTATAATTTTTGCAAAGGTGGTTTTATTTATCAGATTTTAATAAGGATCATGTTAAATCAGCTTAGCCAGAATCTCATATCCTCAATATATGATCACCCTTGATGTATGATCAGGTTCCTCATGTTCCATCATTCCCTTGGTAATGTTTAATCACTCTGGCCTGCTTTTAGCAAGAATCCTGTTAGGTCAGTTTAGCCCAGAATCTCATCTTTTCTTTGAATTTTCCTGTTAGTAATTTTCAATCCACCGACCCTCACCCTACGCCTTTGCTATAAACTGCCACTTTTCCTTTCTGTATTCAGAATGGAGCCTCATCTCCCTCTCTCCTACCAAAAACACTACACTGAAGTTGACCCTCCCCCCCAATAAAGTCTTCTTTACCATTCTTTAAGTGAGATAGATATTCTTAGTATACATGTAAATATGTATATTTATGTATATGCAATATATGTATACATTTAGATACATGTGTATAGAAATTATATATAAAATTTTTGTACAGCCATATATGCAGATTCATACACATATATACACATAAATATGTCTATAACATATACACATATGTATGAATAATATACATAAAAATAATTGCAAAAATATAATTATATTATGCTTTATTTTCATTTCATCAATAACTAAAACTCTTGTGTGTTTTTATCTATGACCATAACCTGTATGTGTATAGATATATATTTTTTTTCACACACTTCCATACTTAGGTACATAGCTATAAAGTATATATCAAAGCATTCTGGAACTTACCTTTACATTTGAAATAGATTTTTAAGAATAATAGTTGTGGAGAACGATCCAAGATGGCCGATCGCTAACATCCCGGGATTGCAGCTCTCAGGGAAGGCGCAGAGAACTAGAGGACGCCACACTTTCAGACACAGTCTGGTCGCTCACGGAGCAGAAGATCCCCCAGTGGTGGAAACACACGAGTCGCCAGCGCGACTCTCGTGGTGGGCGCAGCGGTTCCGCCGGCACCTCGAGGCGGCAGCGCTCGGCGCAGAGTAAACTACTACGGAAACAAGAAGGAAGCCCGACAGGAGAATCCTGGGCAGAAAAGCACCATCAGTTTTAACGCCGCTGCTCTGGCCCTGGGAACTAACAACCTGGACGTCCACTCAAGAGACCTAATCTGAAAGTTGGTAATTTCAAAGACGACAGGAGGATAAATTTACAATGAAGGGAAGAAACCAGCGTAAAAAAGCTGAGAATACTCAAAGTCAGAACGCCTCTCCCTCTAAAGATGATCACAGTGCCACATCAACAATGGAACAAGGCTTGATGGAGAATGAGCGCCTCCTGATGACAGAATCACTCTTCAAGGAATGGATAATAACAAACTTCGGTGAGTTAAAAGAACATGTTGTAGCCCAACGTAAAGAAACTAGGAACTTTGAAAAAAGGTTTGATGAAATCCTATTGAGAATAGACAACTTAGAGAGGAGTATGAGTGAATTATGGAACTGAAGAATACAATACAGGAACTCCGAGAAGTATGCACAGGTTTAAACACTTGAATTGTTCAAGCAGAAGAAGGGATATCAGAGGTCAAAGTCCAACTTAATGAAATAAAACGTGAAGAAAAGATTAGAGAAAAAAGGATAAAAAGGAATGAGCAAAGTCTCCAAGAAATGTGGGACTATGTGAAAAGACCAAATTTACGTTTGATAGGTGTAACCTGAATGCGACGGAGAGAATGAATCCAAGCTGGAAAATACCCTTCAGGATATTATTCAGGAAAATTTTCCTAAACTAGCAAAGCAGTTCAACATTCAACCCCAGGTAATACAGAGAACACCACAAAGATATTCCTCAAGAAGAGCAACCCCAAGGCACATAATCGTTAGATTCACCAGGGTTGAAACGAAGGAGAGGATACTAAGGGCAGCCAGAGAGAAAGGTCAGATAACCCACAAAGGCAAGCCTATCAGACTTACAGCAGATCTCTCGGCAGAAACTCTACAGGCCAGAAGAGAGTGGGGGCCAATATTCAACATCCTCAAAGAACAGAACCTTCAGCCCAGAATTTCATATCCAGCCAAACTAAGCTTCACAACTGAAGGAAAAATAAAATCTTTTATGAACAAGCAAGAACTCAGAGATTTTATTACCACCAGGCCTGCTTTACAAGAGCTTCTGAAAGAAGCATTACACACAGAAAGAAACAACCAGTATTAGCCTTTCTAAAAATATACCAAAAAGTAAAGAGCACCAACATAAAGAAGAATTTACACCAACAAATGGATAAAACAGCCGGTCAACATCAAATGGCAGTAACCCTAAATTTAAATTGACTGAATTCCCAATCAAAAGACACAGCCAAAACCCAATGGCATGTTACATCCAGACCTGTTTCACATGCAAGGATACACAAAGACTCAAAACAAAGGGATGGAGAAAGAGTTACCAACCAAATGGAGAGCAAAAATAAATAATAAATAAATAAAAAGCAGGAGTTGCAATTCTTCTATCGGATAAAATAGATTTTAAAGCAACAAAGATATAGTGGTAAAAGGATCAATGCAACAACAAGAGATAATGATCCTAACACCCAGATAGGAGACTTAGATTCAATGAGACAGAAAATTAATAAGGATATCAAGGACTCGAACTCAGATCCAGAACAAGTAAACTTAATAAATATTTATAGAGCTCTCCACTTCAAATACACAAAATAAACATTCTTGTCAATACCACATCACACCTACCCATTAGTTTAAATGAAACATTGATTGGCCATTATTAATACCAAATTTTTTTCAAAATAAAGCAATATTTCCATTTACTCTCCCTCTTTCTCTTCCTCTCCTTTACTTATTTTTTTTTTCTTTCCTACTCTCAAAAAAAAAGAAATCAACTTCTAAACCTCTAGATCCAGGTCGGCAATGTCTCTTTCATTGCTTGATTTCCTTTCTTCCCTTCCCTCCCTCCCTCCCTCCCTCCCCGCTTCCTCCCTTCCTTCCTTTCTTCATCCCTTCCTTCCTCCCTACCGTCCTTATTCCCTTCCTTCCTGCCTTCCTCCCCCCCCCCAAAAAAAAAAGAATAATAGTTGTGACCAGAAACCACTGCTTACAGTTCTGTGTCATATGACAAATATTCAACTGCATATATCAGTGGTTCTCACCAAGGCCTAACTAGGTCATCTGTAAGTTTTTGATGATTTTAGTGAGTGGTGCCTCCAGCACTGGTATTCTTAGAAATATTTTTGGTAATTTTAATGTGTACCTAGGATTGGTAACTGCCACTTAATGTGAACCATGATTTCTTAACCAATTCTCTATTGATGAATGTTTGGATCCCACTAAGCTAGATTTTTCTGCACTAACTAAAACCCCAATGCCTCCCTGGATTAACACTATGGAAGGTTATTTATTGTTATGCTATATGTTTGATACAAGGAGATGGGCTTGAGGCTATGACTGGCAATAGCACTTTTCGTAGCTATTTGGTGTTATTTCTTCGTCCAAGCAGATGGAGAATGGTTAAACACGGAGCAGAGTCCTTAGAGAGCCCATGAGTATTTAGCATGAGTGAGAAATCATCCTTTATCGGGTTAAGTTATGGATGTCTTGTCTGGAAGTCTTTAATTACTACAGCAAAATCTAACCTATCCTGACTTTAAAAAGATGTCTGCTCACGGGAGCTACTCAGTAGCCTAGGCTAAAAACACTTCATCTCAACTTGACTGTCAATAATCATGCATAGTAGAAAGGGATGGAGTGAGTGAAATGGGTTCTATTTTTTTAAAGCTTATAACTGGAAATGACATGTAACACTCAATCTCATATGGCCAAAAACAAGCTAACCCCCAAAGACTTTGAATTCATTAAATGATTGGAATGTGAAAAGACAGATATATTTGGTAAGAGCTCTGGTGACAATCACAATGGCAATACTCTTCCAATGAAAAAAGAATATCAAATAAAGAGTCATGTATTTAGATCTATATGTTTTAGATCTTGACATTAAAATAATCAGAAATTTATTTAGGGATATCAGTTATTCCAGCACCTGGTGATCTATGGGTGAAAAATAAATAAACGTCATTAGGTGTTTTTCCTTTTTCAGATACTATGATACAGGAGGGGAGACAGGCAAGTGCTGGGTAGAGAAGAGTGGGGTCCCTGGCAAGGGTTCCAGCCTCAGGCCTGTGCCCATGGACCTAAGTGAGAACAAGCACATCTGCTTTTGTACAAGAATGTTGCATTTTTCAGACCACTCTGGTGTACCATGCCCTCCAACCTGTGCCTATGTAAACCCAAGACCTTAGCAGGCACAAACACAAGCAGCTGAACATTGAGAACAGCAGAACAGCAGACCTGCAATGGTGGAACAAGGCAGCAGAGAAAGATAGAAGAGGCGGAACATTTGGACACTGAGGGGAGTTCAGCCAGGGGTGGTTGTAGAAGCGTCCAACTGCTAGAAACCCAACTCTAGGGGAAGACCACCTTACCACTCCATCACCCTTCCGGCTCCTTATCCACCTCGCGGAGAGCCACCTCCACCACTCAATAAAATTTGCACTCATGCTTCCAGACTGTGCGTGATCTGATTCTTTCAGGATATGGGACAGGAGCTTGGTATACAGAAGGCAGAGGGTTCATTGAGCTGATTAACACGCAAACCATCTGCAGATGTCAAATCCGAAATAACTTTGTAACATATGCCCACTTGGGCTTTGGCAGCCACAGACACACACCCCTAGATGCTGCCATGGGGCTGGAGCCCAAAATCGCTCATGTCGGCCTCCGCATCTGCCCATCTGTATGCTCCCCATAGGGATTTGAGCTGCAAGGTGACCAAGCAGGTGAGCGACACCTCTGCTGCAGACCCTGGGATGGGAATCAGAGAACTCTCCTTTTTCACTGTCAAATAATTATCAATGATAAGTTTATTCTAAGGTAAATGTATTGAATATGTATAAATTATTTTAAGGTAAAAACATAGTAAGAAAAGGAAAAAAAAAATGAATTATAGGGCCCCCAAAATCTATGTTCAAATCCCAAGTTATCTGTTAATAACACTGGGTCAAGAATTTAACTCCTCTATGCCTGTTTATGCACCAGTAATACATACCATGACATTGCGTAGCTCTTATAATTACATGAGATAATGTATATAATGCGCCAAGTACATTAGCAAGTTCATAGCAAGGACTCAGGAAATAGTGTTTTTCTCTGAACCCCCATCTTTCTTCCATGCCTCATGACCCTAATACATTTTACATCCATAAATAGAAATGTAATTTTAATATCAGAATTAAGAGAAAATGTAATTTTTAGTTGCATATTTCAAAAAGAATGAGAAAATAAAGGATATCACAACAAAGTCAATTACCTTGGCAAGAAAAGGTCAGGCTACCCAGTAATAAACATCCCTTCCGGATAAAGTTCTTTCTTCACCCTTTTAATTAAATCAGTTTATTTGCAGACATAAAGAATCAAAAAGAAAATGCAGGTCGATATGTGTGAGAGTGAAAGATAAGATCAAATAACAGTTCCGTGGGAGCCATTTTGACATGTCCTCTGTCTTGCCAGAGCAGTGGGGCATCAGAAAAGTTTTGATTCTATTATGCCACAAGGCACTGAGCAGCATAGTTAGTGGAAATGAAAGAGGACACCTATTGCTCCTCAAGTGCTTTCTCCTAAAACTGGTAAGGACACAGAATTCAGAAAAGCATTTTTTTCCCAACGAAAATTGCATTATTTTACCTTTGCCTTTATTTGTGACAAGGTCTTTTGCTTGTTACCTTAAGAATAATTGTAAAAAAAAAAATAGATAAAACCCAGCAGAGATGTAAAAACTACGTTGAACTTGAATTTTACATAATTTCTCTTTGACCTCACACTTATAAGGAACATTTTCCTTACAAATACAACACGTTTCCAATTACTTCTGAATATGATTTTAAAAAATAAACTTACCCATACTTTTAAGGACATAACAGCATAAGAGTTTCATCTAAACAGTGATTCTGGAAAAATATCAAAACCAAACAAAAATAATTATTTGGCTGGGTGTGGTGGCTCATTCCTGTAATCCCAGCACTTTGAGAGGTAGAGGTAGGTAGATCACCTGAGGTTGGGCGTTTGAGACCAGCCTGACCAATATGGTGAAACCCAATCTCTACTAAAAATACAAAAATTAGCCAGGCATGGTGGTGTGCATCTGTAGCCCCAGCTACTCAGAAGGCTAAGACAGGAGGTGGAGGTTGCAGGGAGCCGTGATTATGCCACTGCATTCCAGCCTGAGCAACAGAGCAAGTGTTGGTCTCAAATAATAATAATAAATTTTTTACAACCTAGGACACATAGTAAATATTCCAAAGTTATTAAATGGTAGATAGTGATAGTTAATAATTGGTGAAGGTAATTTGACTCCTTTAGGTTTCTGCTTTTGGTATCACCAATGATGTTTACTAATTTTTGCTTTTCTTGAATATATAGATGGCTCATTTATTAAATTTCATATAGCATAGGATTTAAAAGGAGAATCAGCATAATAAGTTGCATGAATAAATTCATGTTCTATACCTCCACCTGCTGATATATAGGGCCATAACAAATACCATAAATTAAAATAAAAATAAATACAAAGATAGCCAAGCAAGGAATTTCAGAGCAGGAAAGACCCTATAAGACCATATAGAAAGACTTTCGTTTTTATGGGTTGAAGTAATAATAGTGGGAAAGTAAACCGTGATTCTAGACATAATGCCAAAAAAGAAAGATCAGTGTTGTGAGGTTAGGCGGGGGGAATTATGTGTCAAGACAGCAAAGTTAAGTGAAACTGCTGCTCAATGTAAAAAAAAGTGGCTATCTAAAGGGTGTTTGGTGAATTTTGAAATAGAAGCATGATGTTGAAAAAAAGATACACAATTAACTGCTATAGTCTTATGCAATAAAATGTCCATATTCAAAAAGATCTGTGTCACAGTTTTGTGAAAACACTGACAACTTGGACTGTATTTCAGAGAACAATAACCAGAATGAAGTGATTTGGTACCACTGCACATTATGTGCAGAAAAGCTAATGAAATTTATACTAAAGAAGAATCATTTTCTTTAAAAAAGAATTCTTGAATTCAAAAAGTGTTAGGGCTGCCATTTTGAATACAAACTATGATTTCTATGTAATGTCTGACTACTGAAAACAGTAGAAAGTATAAAAAGTAAGTCTTGTCAAAATTATAAGAGAAATGTCTTAAATGAAACATGAGCTAATCTTTACTGAGAACTTGCATTGTTTCCAGGACCATTGTATAAGCTTCCAATATATTTATTCATTTAAATTCCACATCAGCTTTGTGATTTAGAAACTATTATTTGTGCCATGACACGTATGAGAAAGTTGAGATTAAACAATTTTTTTTTTAAAGACAGAAACTTGTTTTATGTCACAATATATGTCAGAGCTGAAATTTGAACTAAAGGCATCTGGTCAAAGAGCTGGTGATCTTTACTACCTCCTCATTATAAAACTTGATATAAGGTGGTTGACTGCTTAAGCCTATTAATAATTACAAAATTGAATCCATTGAGCAAAGTCCCATGTTCAAGACATACAGTTTGGAAAAGAACAACAACAAGAACTCCAGAGTCTTGACCCTCAAAACAACAGTTTGTTTTTCTCTTGTTATTAGCTCAACTCATATTATTGGCCTTCCATTACTTTCTTTATCTTATCTACATGGAAGCATTTAAAATGTTAAGTTTTCAAGGATAACTGTTAACTGTAGGTTTTGGTGATATACGATACATGAAAGTTTCACTAGATTTAGTGGTAAAATATAAGGGAACTTGATTCATCTGGAATTCAGCTAGAAATTGAAAGAGAGCATTAGGACTTTATAAATAAATTCCTGATTCTGTTTTGCAATTTGGCTTACATGATTTTCTGCAATAAGTAAAGGGTATCTAGAAAGTAGGAAGAACATACAAATAGCATTTGTAGTTTCCAATGGATTATGGGTTTCAAAGAGGCGTGTTAGATGACAACACAGCACCAACTCAAAATGGGTTGTGTGAAAAAGGAGTTTACCAAACAAGAAAACTGAGTTTTATGAATCATTATCATAACACCATTTACAGGCATAGAAAGATAAAGATGAAGTTACTAGACTGAGACACAAATCAAACATGTATTGTAATATATGACCAACATATATTACATAAATTTAGGGAAGAAGGAAAGTTATTCTGATGATGAATTTATGAAAAGTTAGAGAGCTTCTAATGTGCTTTCTTTCTAAGGCCAGGAATGGCCCTAGAGATTGATGTCTACTGATATCTGCAATAGTGGGTGGTACAGAAGTTATATCTTATTTATCTGTGTATTTAAAAAGCCAGGACAGAACATAATGCATAGCAAATGCTCAGTATAAATACTAAGCAAACTTTTATAAATATAATAATCAGCTTTATTTAATTCTGAGGACTCTGAGCTTTCAGAAAATCTAAATAAATAAAACAATAAGTCTAAGATATATCTTGAATAGTAATTACTGCCAAAATAATGATGAAACAAAAAAATCAGTCAGGAATTAAAAGATAGAAATTATGTATACAACACAATTAAGTTAAAAAGACAATAACTAAATTATCAAATAATATGCTAAGCACATTATATAAATTATACCACTTAATCAAACCAAAATTAAGTTTTATTAAAAAGCAGATAAGATTTTTATTTGCAAGTTATAAAATTGAGGCTTGGAGATTAGTTTGCCAGCTCATGGCCACAAAGCTACAAAGTTGTTGACTCAGAGATTTAATTCAGATCTGTCTTTTTCCATAACTGGTCAGAGTTTAGTAATCTAAAAAAGTACATCTGTGGTTTCAATCAAAGATGGGGAGTGCCATTTCGCATATGTGGACTATGTAACTCACTGGAAAACTGTTTTTCCTACTGCTAAATGCTAGTTCTGTGTAATATATGAATTCTGTGTTACTGAAGTGCTTTGTTCGAGAAGGAGTCAGCTTCTCATTAGGAACCTAGGCAGCAAGCTGAATATATTATAACTCAAAACTAAAATAGAATCACACTTTCACATAGATAGGCTTTCATTTGAGCAAAGCAGAAGAGAGGTAGGGGGTCTGAATTACGTATGGCTGAGGGTTAGACATCGATAAAATAAAGATTGACCAAGCATAGAATTAAAATAAAATTTGTTAAATTACTATTTCTGAGGCCTACATGCCTAAATAAAAATAAAATACAGAAATATAGAAAATGTATCAATTTTAATAAAATACATTCCCTTCTCTTAGCTTTATATACACACATATAAATATACCCACATATGTATGTGTTGCCTAGGAGACTGGAGTGAAGTGGCTGTTCACAGGTACAATCATCGTGGACTGTAGTCTTGAACTTTTGGTATCAAGCACTTCACCCACCTCAGCCTCCTAAGCAGCTGTGACTACAGGTGAATGCCATTGCCTGTGGCTCTGGCTCTCATCTTTAATTTATGATGGGATGGGGGCTAGAGTAGGTGAGCTAATGGTATGGGACTAATAATATTTTATTAATGAGAGACAAAACAATAATAATTTAATAATGTGAAGGCAGTTGTTGTATGCAGACTTCCACAATGACTGAAAAAGATATTTTCCATTTGGTATTAATGCCTTTGTGGAATCTCTTCATTTGAGTGTGTGCTGGACATAGTGAGTTGATGCTACCAATAAAAGACAACAATAGTGCTGAGATGTAATTTGCACGACTAAATTACAAAAGACTACAACTTCTTTCTGAATGGCACATTCTCTCTTTATTGCCATTTTTGCTAGCATGATTTGATAAAGGAAGCTACCATAAGAGAAGTCCACATGTCAAAAAACTGGGGGTTTCCAGACAAGAGCCATCAAGAACTGAGGCCCTTTGTCCAACAGCCCTTTAGAAATTCAGTTCTGTCAATTAAGTTTGGAACTCTATGTTTCTACAGCTGATTCTTCAGATGGGACTATAGATTCTGGGCTGACACATTGATTCATTACAGACTTGTGAAAGAATATGAATCAGAGAGTTCAAACAAGCCATGCCCAGATTCCTAATCACACAAACATGGAAATAATTAGTAAGTGTTGTGTTAAGTCACTTAATTTGGGGTAATTTGTTATGCAGCAATAGATAAGTAATATAGAAGATTGACTGTTAATCCATTGTCTTTTTTGCATTGATTTTATATCAGTTCTAATCTCAGCCATCCCCACAACCTGATGTGGACTCAATAGTTATTGTAAACCACTGTCAACTCTTTTTACATACATCTTAGAAACATAATATTTCTTTTTGCTCATTTCCATTTTGCAGTCTAACTCGGAGATAGCACAGAGAATCTTTGCAAAGGAGGCAGATGGAAAACTCAAATAAAATTTGAAGCATGAATTCTAAGATAGAATATCCAGTGTTACGGCCTATAGTGGTTGAAACACTAAGCCCAGGACTTGGAGTTTTTCAAATATAATTTTATCATCAATTATAACTAGAGTTTATTATAAAATAAAATTTTGAGTCAAGTTACATTACTAATTTTGGAACACATTCTTTTTGTAGAGTTAATTGAAAAATTACTTTTAAACAATAGACAATTATGTTAAATCTTATTGTGTTAGTGCATAATTGAGGAAGTGCATAACAAAAGACATTTGCTTTGTCATAGAAAAATTGGGATAAGTTAAATATGAATTTTTTTTCTCTCTTTGGCTCTAGATCGGTTTTTAATTTTAAAAACTTATTATAGAAAACTACATAAACAGTCAATGAGATTTTATATCTTATGGGGTTATCTAATCCAATTTCACATCTCCAACAGCATTTCTTTGCCATTTCCCTTACCAATCCAACTTGCCACAATAGACATTTTAACAAAAGCTTCAATAGATTGTTTCTTTCACTTTGGAATTCCGCACAGCCTTAAATATCTTAATTTTTATCATCACTACTTAACATTAAGTATTTTTATGCATATTCTCCACATTAACCCTCTCAGCAACCCTCTAAAGCAAGCATCATCATTCATATCCATTTATGTATAAATTTGGCATATATAGAAATACAGAGGGTAGATAACTTTCCAAGGCTAAACAGCCAAGGCTAAATTCTTACACAGACAATCTGGTCTCAAAGCCCACACATCACAGCTTTATGTCATACTCTACAGTAGCTACACATTGAACACTGATTTTTTAAATATCTGTATTGTGAATTCTCTCTCTCTCTCAGCTTTCCTCTGTTCCCTATATACTTCATAAACATCTTATTTTACCTCTTTTTCTTGGTTATTTCATATTCGATGTGAAAGTCAGTAATGAATAAACAAATGCAACTTTACAAAGGGTTCTACCTTCTGCACAATTTATTCTATTTATAATTCTACCATTCTAATTGGAATTTTAAAATGTGTTTAACTATGAACAGATTCCAAGTTCATGTGGACAATATCAGTTTGGTGTTTCCCCAAACTGGTAAAGACTATTAGAAGTTACAGACTCTGCCATCCCCATTTTATGTATTTGTGTCTCACCTCCATTCCAAAGATAAAGTCCAGTAATCCTTTGTTAGTTTCTTTTCTTTCAAGTACTTCAGCTGGAAGTCGCAGAGTATAAAGTCTCTATGGGAAAACTGTCCAGTTTTAAAGTGAATTTTAGCCTACTGTTCCTGTTGACCAATGTAATAGTGCTGGGCAGGCATGAAGACTAAGAACAAAAAGCTAGAAAGCCTAGATGGGATCAAAGTATGTCTTGTGTTAGCTGGACCAACTTGGGCAAGCTATTTAACCTTTCTGTGCTGTATTCACATTTATAAAATGAAGATAATGGTCTCTGATTCATAGTTTTATTATGAGGACTGGATAGGGACTATGAGCAAGTGTTGCCTAAGTGTTGATGAAATGAAAATATAAAAATGTACATCATGAAAAAGTAGAGGATAACAAAGAGAAATGGCATGAATTAGAATCTGCAGTATTGAAAGATGGGTAAGTATACATAGATCCTAATGTTTTGGCTCCTGAATCCAGATATAGTTCCTGAGAAATGTCCTTTGCACCATTAATATAAATGCTCCTTTTTTATTTAAACTATTATAAATGAATTTGTCTTCCTTAAAACTACATAAGACTTACTTGACTAGAACACTAATATAGAGTGAAAGAAGTAAAATGGTTATGTAGATAAAATGCTTAGCACAATATATAGGATATAGCATATAGAATTTTTTTAAATAAATCGTAGCTAAAATTGTTTATCTCAGCCTATATTTAGTTTTTTTAATGTTTAGCTCTAATCTTGTTATTTTTATGTTCAGATATATCAATGGTTCAGTATTGCCTGGTGAAAACCACTTAGTATTATTTAAATTTTAAATATCCGTGTTCCCATCACTAATCTATCCCAATAAATTTAGGTATTGTATTTTCTTAAAATGACTCAATCATGATGCACCCATCCTGATCTGTCAAACATTCTGCTTCTTTGCCTATTCTTATTTTTTTATGGCTTCTTAATAAGAAACATGTTTTCTTTGTTATACCCCACTTATTTACCTAATATTCATGACACAGTATGTACGGCTTTGGTACATAGGAAAATCAATTGCACTGTTCTGAGACAACCAAAATACTTTAATCAAGCCCAAACCCTAGATTGTTATTTTCTTATCATAAGACCTCAAAAAAGAATTACCACTATATTTAATGTCATGTTGTGAACAGAACCAAAGCACAATCAAGAGGTTTGACAAAGAGCCAATCATTTTTTTAAACAGTTGCTCCTGGAATCCTCTGAGCTGGTGTGGACTTCTTTTCTTATGTCTTCCTACCATGAGTATTAGATTATCAGAAGGTTTTAGAATCCTCACGTATAGTAAACTCTAGTTCTCTCTCGTAACTATGCTCCTGGGCATAATAAGGTTGGTATTATGAGTGCTTGTAATCAATCAAGACGTTGGCTCTTGAAGGCATTTCAAATTCTTGAGCAGCTGCTTTCTTTAACTGTTGAGGAATGTCATGATAGCAGTAACACCTTTGCCCATTTATAAGCAAGATATTTTTCCTTGAGATAACCATTGCATTTGATCCAGTTACTTTTTTATTCATCTTCTATGGTGATTTACTATTTGAAAAGAAATTTTATTAAAAATATTTATGGAAATGTATCAATAGGTAATATTACACTTGTCAAAACTAAGAAAAATTGAATAAAAACGGCTTCCTGGTAGAAAAGAAGCTACACAAGGTGCATTTCCCATTTTAATTTTATTTTCTAATGAAAACAACAGTCCTATGGGTTGGCGAAATAGATCTGCTTCTTAGCTCTGTCTCACTTTATTTTTCTGTGACAAATACAATATTCTCAAAAGTTGAAAATATTTTCAAATCATGTAAGTCTAGTTAAAATATGTAAAATACAAGTGCTAAGGATTATAAAGCCCGAACTGAGTAATTCAACAAAGACTGTTCTAATAAGTGATACTTTTCAAAGCATTTGGTCAGAATGGGCTAAAATTGGGATGATAAATCCATTCAGAAATAGCTCTTCCTTTGGGATGTAGCTCCCTTCAGATCTATACAATTTGTGGTTCCTTCAGTAAATGTCAATGCAAATATAAAGGACAACTATTCTTACCCATTTTACAAAATTTTGCCATTGCAAAGGAGTAATGTTGACATTTATCATTCAAGAATAACATCCTTAAGGAACTAAACCATTATAGATGTTTTTAGAACATTGACTAAGTTGACTTTATCCTTCTAATAGCTTCCATATCATTATACATGTCATCAAAGCCCAAAAAAGCATCATAAAATTATTTTTTGAGAAAAATTTATTTAGGATTCTATTATGCCATTGCAAAAAACATATATTCCATATTAGCTATTAGATAACAAAATATATCAATCCAAATGAATTGGTACATTTTCAAAATATTGGTAAGTTGTAAGTGTGCTGGCTTAGACAAAGCCTGACTTTGTGGGGACACAGACCTGGTTTCTGATTTCATCTCTTCCCTCCACTAGATGGAAAAGTTATATCACATCTCTAACTATTGATTGAGTAATATGTAACCTGAGCTAGTTATTTATTTATATTGTTCTTACCTCTCAGAAATAAAAAAGTAATTTCCTCACAGGCAAATAGAACCAACCATGTTTTTTTATAGGACCATTATGAAAACTGAATATGCTAACTAACCTAAAGTTTTTTGTGTGGTTCTCGGAACAAAGTAACTGTTGAATAAATTTTAGCTTTTAATTCTTTTTATCTACCCAGATATAGCTTATACCTGTTGAAATTTTCTTCTTTAAAATTAATGTCAGTACTTATTCTATTGTTATGAAAAATATCATTTTGCAATTTGGAAACATAATATACATTTTCAAGGAGGAATTTCACTGCTGGAAGTTGTAGATTGCTTAGCCAATCTATTTTTACCATCCCCTTGTAGTTTGTATGTGTCAGTAAACAATCTGAAACACATAGTGAAATGTTCACCAGGTAATTAATGTGAGCATAGTTTTCTAAGACAAATACATACCGCCCCCAATACCACCAACCATTTCCTTGAAATTCCAGTGTAAATTCCACTCTAGGGTGTAGAGAATATTTGCTGCAGAAATGACATCTAGCAACATCCCATTTGCCTGGTGTATACTGAGAAAGCAAAGAGCAGACAGTTCGGCTTCTTTTACATATGTCTAGTGCAGCTTTTTCAGACATGTGAAAGATTAAGCACTAGAACTGAGTTGAAGTTTTCAAGATTGGGAATAATAACAAACTTGTATAATAGAAAAAAAGAGTGTAATTTGTTTTTCAGTTTTTGCAATGCTACCAGTATTGTTCCCTTTTCATATATCTATTTTTCTACTTTTCTCATACAAGTTGTCTGTATGGGCCTACTTTGAAATATATTTGCATACAATTGCAAAGAATATGATTGAGATAACAGTATTTTTTGGATAAAATAAATTCAAATAATTAGCAAGCCAGTGCTAAGTTTTATTTTTATGCTACATTTCAGTAGGTGGTTTTTCCAAATGTATACATTACTTTTAGATACGATAGAAAATATTTATCAATTTTATTGTGTATCTTCTGAATGGTCCCATATTTTGAAAAATATTTAAGTGGAAAAACACTTATGCTACTTAAATCTGTAATTTCTGGAAATCCTTTTTAAATAGAATTTGGCGAGCTGGTGGCTAATGAAGCAGTGTGGTATAGGTGCATGTATTTGGCTCTTCAATGTTCTATATTTCATTCCATCAACTGTATCTTTCTCCCTAAGGGCAAAAAAATTCCCTGTTTAAAGCAAGGCAGTTTTGGGAGAGGTAGCAATGAAACAGGGAAATAAAAATTCTATCTTTGGTTTTAAAGGAACTTGAATTCAAATTTTAACATCTCAAATGCTAATGTATGTTACCTTTAACCAACTGCTTATTCTCCCTGATCTTTAGTTTTATTAACTTTACAGAAAGGCAGTGGCATGGGGGGTTAATTGTCCTCAGATTGGAGGGCCATAGTAGAATTAAGTGACATTATTTACACAGTCTCTTGCATAATGCCCTCCCCCTTTTTTTTTAAAGTAACATAAATACTAATAGTTCACTCATTTTCTGGATGATTTTATGCTAAGAGACTAGAAAGGGTGTTTTTAATGTATTGCCTTATAATGCAAAACAAAATGAAGCAACAAGAATAAGAACAACATATTCCCTTTCAAACATAAAAATTTAAGTTAGTACAGAGCAACAACCGTGCATTAAAAGGGATTATGTAAAATTTGTCAATACTCCCAACTATTCCTTCATAACTTTAAAAAATTTCATAATATTAATGTTTTAAGAAATAAAATCCAAAATAATAAAACCACCTTTCTTGCAAACTCTTGGATGTAATTAACCAGTGCAATAAATTTACAGACAACCTATTTAATGACTGTAGCCCAAAGCTCTGCCAAAACACAGTGCATGCAACATAATCCTCCCATAGTAATATCTTGCTTCAGATAACATTTTTTTCAGCTCTGTTAGGAATATTCATGAAAGATTTTCTCGGAATTATATTTATTTGTACTGAAGCATGTCAGTATTAAAATGATTGTGCCATTGGCTGAGTTCATGAATAGTGCCATTGCATATTTATGTGTGCCCTCTGGAATAGCAGGTAAACCAGAAAGCACTCAATATATATGTCTTAAAAATAACTGTACACACAGATACACAATAATTCATCTTACATGTCAGGATACGCATATTTCACCTTTACTGCCTTTGAGTTTAGAAAGGGTGGAAATAAATGCTATCAGTGTTAATGCTAGGAATTTCAGTTCTGGCAATTAAACTCAATATTCAGTTTTCACGGAGTGTCCTAAAAAAAATGGCTTGTACTTTTTTAGCTGATATAACAACAATTATTGATTGTTTTAATTCTGCCATCAAAAAAATCCACCAACAATCTCCTATATACTTTTTCATATTATCACTTTGGAATTCATATATTCTCAGAGATATAATAATTGAATTTAGAGGGCTAGGTAAGAAGCTAAAATGCCAATTGTATGTAGGGTCTGAGTAGAAACTATGTACATGTTATTACGTCTTATCTTTTGAATGAAACTTGTATTAGCTAGATATCATCATTCATCACTCTATGTATAAATAGAAGAAAAAAGATTCAGAGGCATTAAGTAATGACCCAAAGTCATATACGTAGTAAGAAGTAGAGACTTGATTTAAATGTGTATTTTTCAAGTGACTTCATATCAGTTGTTAAGTGATATCACTTTATATCATTTAAGGGTTTACCTGGCCTTGATACTAAGAACAATAGAAATAGGTGGAAGATATATCATGTAGAAAGAAGATAAGAAAGTAAATTAATACTGTTCTGTTTTTTTTTTACTACTGACAAATTTGTTGCAAAGATTCGTTGAACAAGCTGACTAGAGATGTGTCACCTAGCTAACAAACTGAAGCATGCCAAAGATTGGCTGTGGCTTGTCATAGACAGGAAACAAGAGGTAGTGAAGACAGCCAGGGTGTTGAGTTAGACAAACACAAACTCATGCCACTAATGCATTATGTGTCCTTGGGCAAGTGAGTTAATTTCATTTTGTTTTTCTTTTCTAGCATTTAAAATGGAAGGACAACGTCAGTGAGAATTATTGTTAAGTGTCTCCCGGGGAGTTTGAGAAGTAAGAGACATTTGCTATGCCTTACACAATTCAAGACACAGAATAAGTGTTTAAATTATAATATTTCTTTCATTCACTCTTTATATTTTGTCAAGTTGTTTCTTTCTTTTGGATTCTAGGAATGTGATTTTTTTCTCTTGGCAGACAAAACAACAAATCACACCTTCATATGGCTAATATGCTTATGTGTCATCCAAACATCTTTTCACTTCCAATTGCAATGCTAATTGGAGGAGCATGATAAGCAAAATACTACCCATTTGGAATAATATACCCACATATTATAAAAAGACCTTTTGTTCCCAAGTGTTTGATATGTATGTTTAATGCATGAAAAGGTGAGACATATATATGTCTCACCTTTTCATGCATTAAAAATTATATATATATATAATTTTTATTGCATATATATATATTATATATATATATTTTATTTATATATATATATAATATATATATATTTTATTTATATATATATATAATTTTAACAACTAAGATATCCAAGAGAAAAATGCCACTAGAACTAAATGCCTTACAGATATGGCCAAAAGTAGAAACAGAAAATAAAAAAAAAAAGAAAAGAAGAGATAATGGATTAGCAAAAGTGGCTAGAATTTCCAAAATTCTATTGGTAAAATAAAAAGTACATTTCTATAGTTACACTAAATATACAGTAGACATGTTTCAAATGAAGTATAGACATAACATTTTATATTCTGGTTGGTGTTCCTCAAGAACAATTGTTGAAAATGCTTAGTTGGAAATTGAGGATTGAATAAATTTGCATATAGGAAGACAAATCACTGAAAGTGGAGAGAATAAAGAAAGGAAGGATCAGCAAAGTTGAACAGACTAAGAGCAAAAACTTATTGAGATCTGTGCGAAAACAGAATGTCCTTCCGAAACACTGATCTTTCTTAAGACATCCGCCAGCAGATCTCTAATGCATTTGATCAATAATTTTGAATATTAACCTTAGGCCTAGTTTGATATTAAACAAATAGGGAAGTTCTGTATCAAAAAATGTTAAAAATAAAAAATTGTATGATGTTAAAAGGATGTCTTTATAGCATAATAACTAAGGTCCTTAACTATACTATTATCCATTATTAAATCCAAGATAGAGATTGGTATATGGGTTTCTCAGTTTATTCAGAACAGAATTCCTTTACTACAGTGTTTCTTATGAAGGAAACATAAAAGAATACATGCTGGAACATGTGCATTAGATCTTTCATTTACAAACATTATGTGTAATAAGTATATGCTAGATCCTGTGGTTCTCAATTATGGAATGTTCTGACTCATGTTCCCACACATACTTAGGGGCATCTGGAAATGTGAGTGGGCATTTTGTGGTTATCACAAGGACTGGTGGAGGGTGGTGGGCAAGGATATATATATAATGCTCCAAGACACAGATGCTAAAATGTTTTGCAGTTCCATGCATTAAAGAACTACTGCCTCTCCTCCCCAATGCCAGTAGCGATCTTATTTTAAAATAGCCTGCTAAACACATTTTGGGGATCTTTGTTAAGGGAAAGTCCCACTCAAAATACATTGATAGTTGTTGGAGTCTGTTAGTTCTTTTCTATGCCCATTAATCAATGATCATTTTAATATATATATATTTGGTGCCAGGCAGTAAAAAAAAATTACAAGAAGCAGAAAAAAATATCCAATATACATCAATTGGAGGGTGTCATAGAAGCAACTGATTTCCTAAAATCTCTATCTGATAATTCAATTTACTTTCCTGAATTTATCATTGAATCCTTAGGACTTATAAAACAAAGTGCAAAGTCCTTACACTGATATTCAAGGTTTTCCCAATCTGCATTTGAATATTTACTGTCTATTAATTCCTCTGAGCATTCTCTTACCAATCCACTCATCACTTCTTCAACATTTCTTCATTTCCTTGCCTCTCCATTTACCTACAGTGTACATTCTACCTGGAATTCCCTTTTCCAGTCCACTCTGTATATCTCCAGATCCAAATTATCTTATTCTATGTTCTGCTGAAAAAGCCAAGACCTTTAGAAATACTTCCCTCAATTCCATTTCTTGACAATAGAATATAATCTCTGACTGTTTGAAACTCACCACTGTTTTCTGAGATTTCTCATATTTGGTATTCTTTATATTGCATTATATTTATTTTTGAATGTATCTTAATTCTGTCTCTAAATTATAAACACTTAAGGAAATTCATTTATACCTTACTCATCTTTGCAACTTCACAGCTTCTTAAAATCCCCACCCACAAATTTACTACTCAATGAATAATTGCTAAGTTCATTACTAGTCCTTCAAAGGCAGGCCCAGGGACTGAAGGTAAGTGAAATATTGGTAGATAAGGAAAGGGGTTAATACTGGATAGTCATCCCACTTCTAAGCATAACTGGCACTTTTTCAATAACTTCTGAGTTCACTTGAGTTGACTTTAATAGTAATCCTGTTGTCAATCTTAAAATGACCCAATTATTATGCTAGGACATACTAACTTGTCTAGAACTGACAAATATTTTTTTAAGTGAGCTTGTAAGTTTTCTCTAAAGTAGATTTAAATGTTCTTCATGTTCTCTAATGACCTTTCCATCTCTGATTCTTAACTTTGTGTCATACTTAAACAACTGTCAATGCTGAATCAATCTAATAAATTGTTCCCTAAAAAATTTCCCTCTTTTCTATGATTAAGCAATTAGTTGTTACTATTATTTCCTTTCTTCGTAATTGTTAGAGTTTTCATATTTCTTCCTTTAGTAATTCTACTTGAACTAGAAAATGTCAGAAGTCTCATTTGTACTACTTCAAATAAATTAACAGTCCTTCTATAGCTTTTCTTATACTGATTTACTTTTCAAATATTTTAATAATATGCCCTGCTCCTATAAACAAGTATACCTTCCATTATTTTAAACTTCAGGTTCTTAACTAGATGAGATACTGAGTAATCCAGACTATACCTAGATTCTGAAAGCAAATGGTCAGAAGTCAATGGTCAGAGATTGTCTGAGTCACAAAGTATGTCAAAATCAGTATGTTCCAGTAAAACTCTGAGGTCACCATGGAAATGGACTTCAAGCATTTTTATTAACATTCAGCATATTTCTCTTTTCTGCCATTCATCTTATTTTTCAGGTATACTTATTATGTTCTGTTTAACTGGAAGTATGGCTGGCATATACTCGTTTTAATAACTGTTAGTTCTGCATGGCTGAACCTAAATATCAAACATGATTGGAAAGAGATAGGATGGTGTTATTGGAAAAACCTATCTAAAAGGTATGAGTCATGTTTCCAAAATAAGGCAGCAAATTCATCCTGTTAGTTACTCATATCATCCAGTAGATTCTGAATCTTTTGTTTGTTCATTGCAAGGCTTGATGCCCTGCAAAGACCTCTTTGCATTTTTCTGTTATGCCAGAAAGAAACAAAAACAATTCCTATACTTAGCATCCAGTATAGTTTATTACTGCCTGTTTTCTGACATTTAACCATGATCTAACTCTCACCAGCAGTAGGTCATTGAAGCAAAACACATAATAAAGCCAATCAAGATCTTATTTTTCTCCTTTGATACAGTCCCTTTAAATACTTTTCTCTCTGGTATTTTAATCACTTGCAGGAAAAGAATAATTGTACGATACAAATTAACACTTATAAATAAGTTGACTTCTATTTGTCTTTCTATAATTGATTATATATTAATACTCTTTTTATAATTATCAAAAAATTTGAATCACATCTCACAGGCTGAACAGTACTCCCTAAACATATGTTCAAGTCCTCATTTACAATAGCTGTGAATGTGATCTTATTTGGAAATATGGTCTTTGCAGGTGTAATTAAGCTAAAGGAATTGAGATAAAATCATCTTGGATTTAGTTTAGGCCCTAAATTCAATGACTTTGGAAGAGTAAAAAGCCAGAGTTTTGTGACACAGAGAAACAGCAGGAAGAACACTGAAGATAGAGTCAGAGATTGGAGTTATGCAGCATCAAGCCAAGGAAGACCAGGAAATGCCAAGAGCCGCAGACACTAGGAGAGAGGCATGGAATAGATTTTCCCTCAGAGCCTTGTGAAGGAACCAATTCTCATCTTGGTTTTGGACTTTTGGATTCCTGAACTGTGAAACTATATTACTTCTTCAAATAAATTAACAGTCCTTTTATAACTTTGCTTATACTGATCTACTTTTCAAATATTTCAATAATGTGCCCTGCTCCTATAAGCAAGTGTATCTTACATTCTTTTGAACTTTTAAATTAAAAGAATTCTATTATTTTAAGCTGCTCTGTTTGTGACATAACTGTCAAGAAATCTGTTGTTTTATCTAGAATATAAAATTATTTACCCCTATTATTAAAAACATATTCTCAGAATTTTTTAATGTTTCATTGAAACACAATGTGTAAGATGCACATTAAATTATTATTCTTTCTTTTAAACTCTTCTTAATTTGAGCATGATAATTACCAAGTCAATCACTTATCTCAAAATGAGGCTTCAGTTGAAGTCTTTTCTTATAATAAGGCATTTATACAGATAAAGATGTTTCTTAGAGTCACTATTTCTCACATCTGATTTTGATTATGCTTGAGAGATGATATAATTATAAAGATTAATTAGTAGTCAGCAGAATACAGTCATATTTCCTCACATTAGCAATACGTCAGTACCAAAATGCTGAAGCTTTCAGAGAAAGGAGATAAAAAATGTTCAGGACTTGTTAGGTCAGACAACTCAATGCAACTGTATTTTTGTGTGCATGCTGATTTGCAAAAATATAACAAAGAGTCAGATGAAGGGGTTGAAGATTCATTAAATTTGTAAAAACTCTTTAATTGCTAATTAGACAGCAGCACATCAAATTCAAATTGGAAACATTTAGCTCTTTTTCTCCTTACTAATTAATAATAAGAGAGGGAAGATACTTAAAGAAACAAATGATATTTAGGAACTCTCTTCTGGGTAAACTGGGTATCATCTATTCCTTTCCATAAAAGTAATTTAACAACAGCAGCAGTCACAATATCAATATGTAGGATGTTTACCCCAGAAATGCATTAATCCATCTATGTTGCCAGCACTACTGGATGATATGTATTTTAGTACATATATTGTAGTCCAATACTGAAGAAGGAAATTAGTACAATACTGTAGTATTGTAGTAGTGCAATACTGAAGAAGGAAATTAAATAATAGCAGTAATAGTAAAACAAAACCTTATAATTTGTGGTTGCTACATTAAGTTTTGCTGTGTTGTGTGTTGTTTAATATAATACCTTGCCATCTCTGTTTAAGGTAGAATAACTGCCTTCCTTCAAACCATTGAGCCTTATCTATCCTCCCCCACATTCTTAGCAAAGTAACCAAGCATCTAGAAATTCCGGGTTTTCTTGCTGACCAGCTGTAAGGTCACAAAGCAGATAAACTCAAAACTGCAAAATGTGTATCTCAGGATGTTACTTTTCAAATGTAAAGTACATCACAAAATATGTCACAAGTTAATTATCTGCTCTTTGTTCTGACTTCTGTGAACTTGCTTTCTGCTTCGTCATCCTGTACCACCCACGTGCATAAAAGGCACCCCAATTTCTTTGTCTTTTGCTCAGAATTAGGAAGCAACTCCACTGAGCTCATGATCATGTTAAATAAAATCCCCCCAGCAACGACTTTGTTCTCTCCAGAACCTTAATTTCCCACTACAACACTGCATGCTGACCTTTGCTTTACTCCTTTGCTTCCTCCTAAGCTGAGATTCTTGAGAGCATGGGCTATGAGCACTGTGCTGAGTCACATCAGAGCCTGACACAAAAGGAATAAATGAGTCACATCCACCTTCTATTTATGCAATATTTAATACTTATATTTTCATTTTGTAAAATTACTACATTCAACTATTAATTATATTGAGTACTGATTTTTTGTTGTTGGCGGTACTTCCTTACTGCTACATTCCAGAATAGGACTTACCTTCCTCTTCTTAATCCTGGTCCTTGTTGTGATTCTCATTTATCTGAACCAGTGCCTGGCACAAGGTCCCCACATAACTGGTGCTTAATGAAAACATCTGATAATCCAGCAAGCTTTTTTTTATAAGAATTGTGATGCAGCTCTTTCAAACAGAATGAGAACTTAGAACAAGCCTATAAAATAGAAACTGGGAGTTGTTAGCAATTGAGAACAGGTTCAGTAAGTTAAAGCAAATTACCTCTCAGGCTAACACACAGTCAGATGCCCTCTAGGCTATTTATTTTTAAACATATCATATTAAAAACAAAATTCCCTTTGAAGTAGGTATTGATTGTTTGCCTTTATTATTTGATAGAATACATAGATTTAACATTTCCTGTGAGTAGCTAATAACAGCAATATTAGAGCATTGTATATTCCAAAGGCTAATTCTGGGTAAATTTCAGTGTAAATATTATAAAATAGCCAAGAGCAGCAAGATAGAAAAAAATCTTGAATTTGTTTATTACATTTTATTTTCTAAGCAAAAATTCAATAACATTTAAAATGCTGTATGGTATTTTGGGGTCCCTTATTTGCTATATACATTTTATTCATATGAAAATTTGTTTACTATGCCACTCAGTAATTTTGCTTTAAATAGGATCAGAGGTTTTTGATCAATGGGAGTCCAAAATTATGTTTGGCCTAGAGAAAAGGCAGACACTGTATAAGACAGTATTGTATCATATGCCTATTGAAAAACTAGTCCGTGCAAGAAACAACACTTACTCATTCTAATCTAACTCAGCTATGGTAAATTTCTTGAAAGTTTTCTCTGTCCAAGCAATTAAAAAAAGCAAACTTACTGGAAAATATGATTTGAGATTTGCATTTCTATGGTGCACTACAGATGGCACATTACATTAAAATATATATTGAATACTAAAAGTGGTAAATCCCACGTCAGCTACTGCTGATGTCTTTCAGACCATCATACCTAATGTATTTTCTCCAAATGCAGTGATAGGCTCTTTACTGGCCTCATATAGGTCAGAAAAACTAAAAAGTGAAATCATAATCTGTAAGTGCTTTGATAATAATTTATTCAGTCAAAAATTTTAGAAAAATGTTCTTTGCTAGTATAGATCTCCCCAAAATGGATATAACATGGTTATATGCAAACTTTCTGAAAATAAAGTAGTGAAGAGAGGGAAGGGGAATGTGATTACACAGTATTATATAAAAAGAAACCATCAGTTTTTTTTTTGAATAGAGGAGTATCTTCTAAATGATTCTTATCTCAGAATCTCATCTCTTAATCTCAGAAGTTGTTTTTTTTACATAAATTTTCAATCAGAGAGAAACCCAAACTTAAAATAAATTAAAAATTCTAAGCAATGGCTGCAAGTGATTTTTCAAAATGCACATGGAGAAGGGTTCCCTGTTCTTGAATAAGCTCTGCATGAATCTGTCCACGTAACAAGAGATGAAGATAGCTATAAATACAATAATATAAATGTAGTTGTCCTTTAAACTCTGAACTTTTTCCAGCTTGAAGAGATTAAGACTTTTTATAATTTTCATGCTGACTCTGTATCTAGAAAGTGTAGATCAAACTAGGCTGTGGATTAATACAGTAGGAAACAGAATAATGCACGTCCAATAAAAGAACAGGGTCCAGACACAAGTAAATTTTACGTGACGGTTTTATCAATGCGCTAATGAGCAGGGATTGTAGTTTGAGAAACCTGTTGGACTGCGCATGGTGGCTCATGCTTGTAATCCCAGCAATTTGGGAGGCCGAGGCAGGTGAATCATGAGGTCAGGAGTTTGAGACCAGCTTGGCCAACATGGTAAAACCCCATCTCTACTAAAAATACAAAAAATTAGCTGGGTGTGGTGGCATGTACCTGTAATCGCTGCTACTAGGGAGACTGATGCAGGAGAATCACTTGAACTCAGGAGGCAGAGGTTGCAGTGAGCCAAGATCTCGCCACTGCACTCCTGCACTCCTGCACTCCAGCCTAGGTGACAGTGCAAGACTCCATCTCAAAAAAAAGAAACGTTATAGATATTTAGCATTTTGCTTTTGCTTTTATAATGCCACATTGTAAGCCATATCAGAATTTAAATTCTAAAGCAGCTATCTAATTGTCTCTCATTTTTCTATGAAATGATTGGGCTTAGTGGTTTTTTTTTTTTTAGGGGAAAGCATGAACACAGTCCCCCACTACCACAAATTATGCAGTTGAGTTTCCCACATTTTGGGAAATCGCAGTGGTCAGCACATCCGGAGTGCAATGGATAAGCCTTGCCCTGGGAAAACCACCTTAGTGATCATGGTATCAACCTTGACAGGTAAGTATAGGGCTGAGTTTTTTTCCACTCCGTGTGATACGTGCTGGGCCACTGTCAAATGGTTGTAAATGTCAAGCTATTGGGCCAATCAAGAACTGGCCCTGAATGTCCAACTTGGCTCACTCACATGGTTGGCATTTGATGCTGGTACTAGGCAGGGAGATCAGACGAAATTGACAGAGGCAAGTTAGTTCTCCATATGGTTTGGGCTTATCTTACTATGACTACATATTGAGGAACAGAAAGTAGGTGGTGTCAGTCATCTTAAAACCTGGGGTTCTTGAATGTCACTTTCACCTCATTTCATTGGTTAAATCCAAGGACAGCCCACAATCAACGGGAGGGTAAATACGTTCTACCTCTTAATACGAACATAAAGACATGAAAATAATTTTTGGACACTGTCATTGGAAACCAGCTACCACACAACTTTATGGAGCCTTTCTTAGGTTAACAGTTTAATAGTCTGGGTGTTGTCCATTGCATACCATAAATACATATTTTTTTCATTGTAAAATTACTTTTGTTTTCATTAGAAAATCCAAAATTAAAATAATTCCATTGATTTTAAAGATAGCTACATATTTCATAAAAAGTCAGTCAACAAATCCGGTATGTTAGAATGGACAAACCAAGTACCTATCAATGATGTGGCATGTAGTATTCTCAGTACTGTTTAAATCCAGTCTCTTCTCATGGGTTTGGGAGCTGCAGGCTTGGGTTATGCAAAACATCAAAGTGGAGCTAGCTTCATTCTGGGCAATAATTGTTAATTAGGTTACTTTTTAGAACTTTGCTTTTTTATTTATTAAGTGGAGATTATAATATTCTAGTGGACATTTCTTATCTATGAATATATCAGCTATTTCATAATTCTCCTCAACTATTAGTACCCACAGTTTGTTTACGTAACAACACATTCTTCAAACAGCCTACTCTAAGCCCTTGTTGACTTAACTAATTACCATATTCCATTCTTTTGGGTAAAATGATGGGGTTTTTTGGGATCCCATCAAACCAATTCAAATAGAATAAATTTAAAAACAATTGGAATGTTGGAAGAAATTTATTGCTTTGTACATAAAGAAGTATGTAGCACTAGGAGTTGTTATCAAAGTTGTTGGGTAGAGAAGAACTGTTTTATCATCAGATTGGCAATATGGTATTCAGAGGAGATAGATTTACTGCTTCAAACAGCAGCTACCTTTTCTTCTGAGAAGTCTACATTTGAGAGCTAATAGTGAACCTTTTTGCTCTAAAACACTTCATGTTAGAATTTTTGATCATAGCAAAGTTAAGATACTTAAAATATGTATATATCACAAAATTGTTTTGAGAATTAAATTTGATAATTCTTATAAAGCAGCCTGTACCATATCTGGCATATAAACAATTGTTTAAAAAGTTTGCTCATTATTTGAAGTATGGCAATATTCCTATTCCATCAAATAGTTTTATTTTTTCCTTAAAAAACAGATTTAAATTTTTCTTTGTTACAGAACAAAAGAAAAAAATCATAGGACTTTGAGTCTATTTGATTTTAATTTGAATACATAAGGTAGAGCTTTCTGCAATTATAAGCTTACCTAACAGAGAAATATGGTGTAAATAAAAAGCATAATAAAAATGTAATTACAGAAGCTGGTTGAGTTTCTTTTTTTTCCTTGAAAGAAGTTTATGTTGGATAAGAAAGAGCTGATTTCTATTATTTTTTATGATTAGAGTATTCTATTTATATTCTCAGCACTGAATTAATTTCTTTTTTAATGCTAACCTTGCTGAGGATCCTTTTAAAACACTTTAATGAGTTGAGTACATAAATCATCTCAGTGAACACAAATACTTACATTTAAAAACTCTGGAGGGAGCTTTTTAAAGATTTTAGAGTAGAAAATGAGTCACTTGAATACTTTGTGCTCCATCTTACCACTTACCAAACTTAAATAACAATTGTTATTTTTCATAGACTTAGCAATGGTAAAACCTTTAATAAAAAATTGTTCAAAAGTAAACATACAACATTGCATATAGAGAGCCTTACAATACATTGCATACAAAATCTAATAAGTAGAGGCTTAGCTTTAGTTCTCAAGTTTGTAAATTTTGACATAAGCATTATAATGGAATATTGAATTGTAACATTGAATATTACATTATAATAGAGACCATATGCATATAGGCAAATGCCATAGAAAATGGAAGTTTTTGAAGGCTATACTGTAATAAATATAGTTAAAATTAGAGAATTAACAGCTAAATATTTAGAAGAGCGAATGTTTCATTTATATATTTTATTAGCTGGAAATATTTATATGTATACAAGCAAACTCTAATTTAAAAATACAGTGCTATAGTTCTGTAATAAGTCATAATTAAATACTTAAATTTATTAGATGTTCTGACACACATATAACATCAGGTTTACAATTTAGGTAGTGATAATTTGTCAATCTATGGAGAGTCATTGAGTTTTGAATAAACACTGCTTAATTTGCTGGTTTGTAAAACTTCATTTCCATATATTAAACTTGCTTAGAGTAGATCTCATCAATATTCTCATTCAGCAGAAGCATCACAATCCTTTACCTACATAGAGATGCCAAAGTTTGCTTTCTAAATGAGATTCATTGGAAGGAACCTAAAGACTCATCTATGATGAAATTGAGAATATATTAGGAATAAATCAAAAATATAATGAAATACTGGGATTATATTCAGGTTCTTTAAAATCATTCTACATAGCTCCTGGGCCTTGCATGCCTATGTCATAGTTTGTTGGAAAACTGAGGAAAGCCTATTTTTATAATTTGCTTTATTCTTGCCATTTGTAATAGGGATATAAGCCTTAGAAAAGACAGATTCCATCAACACAGAAGGAAGTCAGAGACCAATACTGTATAGTAAAAAAGAAATCAAAACAAAACCCATGATTCTGATCTAAGATCTATAACAATAATTTGATTTTTGTGAAATTTAATTTTTATAACTTAGTATTATAATTTTGTGAATAAAAGATAACAATAACTTTTAGGCCCTCAAGATAGACACTGTTTATCTGAAGAACACAGTGAACTATTAAGTTTGAGGTGAACTATCCAACAGAATATCTCCTTAGGAATAAATCTGAAAATGGCATATCAAAAAGCTACTTGCAAGTTCTATCTGTATATGTTAACTCCCCAAGAGAATACCTTGCTCTTACATTACAAAACATATGGCTTCCTTAATAAACGACCTTATTATTAGAAAAATGGGGAAGTGGAGTGAAGTGGCCAAATAGAAACCTCTACAAATTGTTCTCTTGCAGGAACACCAAATCGAAAAATTATTTACACAACAAATGCACCTTCATGAGAACAAAAAAAAAAATCAGGTGAGCAATCATACTACCTGGCTTTAACTTCATATTACTGAAAGATGCACCAAGAGGGTAGGAAAGACCATCGTTGATGTCAACACCACCCCTCCTCAAACCCCTGTCAGTGGAACCATAATGCAGAGTGAGAATCTGTGCACTTGGTGGAAGGGGAACAAAGCAAATATGGCGCTTTGCATTGGAACTCAGTGCTGCTCTATCAATGTGGAGCACCAGGCAGAACTCAGTTGGTACCCACAGAGGGAGCATTTAGACCAGTCCTAGCGAGAAGGGAATTGTCAATCCTAGGAGCTGGAGCATGAGTTCTGGCAAGCCTCACTATTGTGAGCTAAAGAACTCTGTGATCTAAAATAAACTTCAAAAGCAATCTAGATCACAAGGGCTACACTTCCTGGGAAAGTCATGATACTTGTAGTCAGTGGACTCGGGGGACAAGCAACCTAGTGAGATACCAGATAGGGTAGCTAAGTGAGTATTTGTGCCACCGCTTCCCTAATGCCCGGCAGCACAGCTCACAACTCTGGGAGAGACTCTTTCCCTCTATTTAAGGAGAGGAGAAGAGAGATTAAGGAAGGCTCTGCCTTACAACGTGGATACCAGCTCAGCCATAATAGGACTAGGCATGAAACAAAGTTGCAAGATCCACATTCCAGGCCATAGCTCCTGTATGATATTTCTAGACACATCCTGGGCCAGAGAAAACCTACTCTGCAAAGGGAAGAACAAGGCAGGATTCACCTGCTGACTAGAGAGCCCTTGGGCTCTGAATAATCAGTAGCAATACCCAAGCAGTACTTCCTGTGGATGTTGGGTGACACTCTGAGACATGCTGATCCAGATGTGACCTAGCACATTACTATCTGTGGTGACTATGGGGAGAGACTCCTCCTGCTTGAGAAAAGGAAAGGGAAAAGAGGACTTTGCCTTGAAGCTTAGGTGCCAGCTTGGCCACAGTGGGGTAGAGCACTAAGTAGGCCCTTGGGGTCCCCAGTAACAGGCATTGGCTCTTGGAAGGCATTTCTGAGCCTGCCCTGGGCCAGTTGGAAGCCATTGCCATGAAGGGAGGGTCCCAGATTTGGCAGCACTCACCACAAGCTTAATAAAGAGCCACTGGGCCTTAAGTGAGCATCAGCAGTAGCTGGGCAGTACTCATCATAGGCCTGGGGCTTTAGTGGCCATAAAGAAAGAGTCCTTTGCTTGTGGAAAAGGGAGGAAAGAATGGAAAGGATGTTGTCTTGTGGCTTGAGTGCCAGCTCAGATACAGTGGAATAGAGTATCGAGGAGAATCCTAAGGCTTCTGACTGCAGATTTCGCCTTCCTGACAGCATCTCTAGATGTGCCTGGGCTCAGACCAACTCACTGCCCTGAAGGGAAGGACGCAAGAATATGTGGCTTTGTCCCTTGCTAGTTGTAGAATCCTAGGTCCTTGAGTGAACATAGATGGTATCTAGGCAATGGTTACAGCAGGCCTCGGGTGAGATCCAGTACCATGCTGGCTTCAGGTCTCATTCAGCACAGTCCCAGTGGTAGTGGCCACAAGGGTACATGTGTCGACCCTCTCCCAGCTCTAGGCAGCTTAAAATAGAGAGATAATTCCCTTGTTTGGGAAAAAGTAATGAAAAAGAAAAGTAGTCTCTGCCTGGTAGTCTAGAGCTTTCATCCACATCTTCTCCAAGACCACTAAGACCACCTCTACAACTCTGTAAAGCCACAGTTTACTAACGTTGGCATGCCTCCTAATGCAAATACAAGTGCAGTGATGAAAGATATAGATTAAAAACCCCAAGTTCCTTAGAACACTTGGAAAGCCTTCTCAAGAAGAATCGGCATAAACAAGTCCAAAGTATGAAGAAAAAAATACCTCACACCTCAGTGCCCAGACACCAATAAACATCCACAGGCATTAAAACGATTTAGGAACCATGACCTCATCATGAACTAAATAAGGCTCTAGGGATCAATCCTGGAGAAACAGATATGTCAGCTTCTAGACAGAGAATTCAAAATAGCTGTGTTGAGAAAGCTCAGTGAAATTAAAGATACAGAAAAGGAATTCAGAATTCTATCAAATAAATTTAACAAAGAAGTTGAAATAAATAAAAAGAACCAAGCAGAAACCCTGGAGTTGAAAAATACATTTTACATAATGAAGAATGCATCAGAGTCCCTTATAGCAGAATTAATCAAGCAAAAGAAAGTATTAGTGAGCTTACAGACGGGCTATTTGAAAATATGCAGTGAGAGGACATTCTATAAAAGAATAAAAATGAATGAAGCATGCCTATAAGAACCAGAAAACAACCTGAAAGGGGCTATTCTAAGAGTTATTGACCTTAAAAAGGTGATAGAAACAAAGAGATTGAGGTAGAAAGTTTATTCAAAGGGATGATAATAGAGAACTTCCCAAACAGAGAAAGATATCAATGCTCAAGTATTAATCAAAGAAGGTTACAGAACACCAAGCAGACTTAACCCAATAAGTGTACCTCAAGACATTTAATAATCACACTCCTAAAGTCAAGAATAAAGAAATGACTCTAAAAGTACCATGAAAAAAAGAAAAAGAAAAAGAAAACATACAATGGAGCTCCAATACATCTGGCAGCAGACTTCTCAATGGAAGAAAACACTGAATGTTAAGAGAAAGTGATATAACATATTCAAAGTGCTGAAATACAACAAACAAACTTTTCTCCTAGAACAGCGTGCCTAGTAAAAATATCCTTTAAACACGGAAGAATAAAGACTTTTTCAGACAAACAAAAGCCAAGGAATTTTATCAACACTAGACTTGTCTTTCAAGAGATGCTAAAAGAAGTTCTTTGATCTGAAAGAAAAGGATGTTAATGAGCAACAAAAAAATCTGAAGGTGCAACACTTATGCAACATTAGTAAGTACACAGAAGAATACAAAATACTACAATACTGTAATTTTATTTGTACAACTGGTTTGTAAACTATTCCTATCTCAAATAGTAAGAGGAAAAGATAAACTGATCAAAATAACTTCAAAAACTTTTCAACATATAGACAGCACAATATGGTATAAATAGAAACAATAAATAGTTAAAAGCAGGAGAAAAGTTCAAATGTAGGGACTGTACTTATTTTATCTTTATTTGTTTGTTAGTTTATACAACCTGTTTACGTTGTCACCAGTTGAAAATAATTGGTGATAAAAATGTATTTGCATGCTATATGGTAACCTCAAGTCATAAAACATGTATTAAATACACAAAAAATAAAAAGCAAGAAATTAAAACATGCCACTAGATAAAATTACCTTAACTAAAAGAGAGTCATAAAGGAAGGAAAGAAGGAAGAGAAGACCAAAACAGCCAGAAAACAGATAACAAAATCGTAACAGTAAGTCTGTATTTATCAATAATAACCCTGAATGTAAATGGACTGAACTCTCCTATCAAAAGACATGGAAAGGCTGAATGGATAAAAAAGAAAAAATAAGATCTAAAAATCCAATAACCACAAGAAACACATTTCAACTACAAAGACACAAAAATATGCAAAGCACAAAGATGGAAAAAAGGCATTCTATGCAAATGGAAATCAAAAAAAGATCTAGAGTAGCTATACTTTTATCAGTCCAAATATAATTTAAGACAAAAGTCATAAAGAGAGAAAGAAGGTTATCATACAATGATAAAGTTGTCAATTCAACAAGTCAACATAATAATAGTAAACATATATACACTCAACACTGGGGCAACCAAATATATAAAGCAAATATTATTAGTGCTAATGAGAGAGAGAGAATCCAATACAACCCTAGCTGGAGAATTTAACACTTCACATTCATCATTGGACAGATCATCTAGACAAAAAAAGAACAAAGGAACATCAGACTTAATCCGCACTACAGAACAAATGAACATAATACATATTCACAGAACACTTTATCCATCAGTTGTTGAATAAAAATTATTTTGCTCAGCACATAAATTATTCTCAATGTTAGCCCATATGTTAGGCCACAGATCAGTTCAAAAAACTGAAATCATATCAAATATCTTCTCTAAACATCATGGATTAAAACTAGAAAACAATAACAAGAGGGTTTGTGGCAACTATACAAGCACATGAAAATTAAACAATATGCTCCTAAATGATGAGTGGGTTGACAAAGAAATTAAGAAAAAAATTAAAAAATTTTTAAACAAGTAAAAATGGCAACAAATATATCAAACGTATGGGTTATAGTAAAAGAAGTACTAAGAAAATATATAGCTATAAGTTTCTATATTTAAAAAGTAGAAAAACTTCCACTAAACAACATAATGATACGTCTTAACTAGAAAAGCAAAGCAAACCCAAAATTAGTAGGAAAAAAAGAATAATAAAGATCAGAGCAGGCTGGGCGTGGTGGCTCATGCCTGTAATCCCAGCACTTTGGGAGGCCGAGGTGGGTGGATCACGAGGTCAGCATGGTGAAACCCCGTCTCTACTAAAAATACAAAAAATTAGTTGGGCATGGTGGCACATGCCTGTAGTCCCAGCTACTCAGGAGGCTGAGGGAGGAGAATTTCCTGAACCCAGGAGGCGGAGGCTGCGGTGAGCCGAGATCGCGCCGATGCACTCCAGCCTGGGTAACAAGACGAAAGTCCGTCTCAAAAAAAAAAAAAAAAAAAAGATCAGAGCAGAAATAAAATTCAAAAAAAAATCGAAAAGATTAGTGAACCCGTAAGTAAGATTTTGAAATGACAACCAAAATTGATGAACCTTACTTAAACTAAATAAGAAAAAGAAGACCTAAATAAATAAATTCAGAAATGGAAAAGGAGACATTACAACCTATACCATAGCAATCCAAATGATCACTAGACTACTATGAGCATCTACATGCCAATAAATTGGAAAACTTAGAGTAAATGGAAAAATCCCTTGGCAAATATGATCTACCATGATTGAATCATGAAGAAATTCAAAACCTAAGCAGATGAGTTAAAAGGAATGAGAAGCCATAATAAAGTCTTCCAGCAAAGCAAAGCCTAGGACTTGATATCTTCACTGCTGAATTTTGCCAAACATATAAGAAGGAAAACCAATTCTACTCAACTATTTCAAAACATAGAGATTGAGAAAATACTTTCAAATTTATCGTAAAGCCAGTATCACACTGATAATAAAACTAGGCAAGAAAGAAGGAAGGAAAGGAAGGGAAGGGAAGGGAAGAGGGGGCGAAGAGAGGGGAAGGGGAAGAGACGGGAGGGGAGGGGGAAGAGAAGGGAGGGAAGGGGAAGGGGAAGAGAAGGGAGGGGAGGGGAGGGGAAGGTAAAGAGAGGAGAGGGAAAGGGGAATTGAAAGGAGGGGAGAGGAAAGGGAAAAGAGGAGGAAAGAAGGAAGGAAGGAAGGAAGGAAGGAAGGAAGGAAGGAAGGAAGGAAGGAAGGAAGGAAGGAAGGAAAGGAGTGATGGAGGGAGGGAGGGAGGAAAGGAAGGAAGGAAGGAAGGGAGGGAGGAAGTGAGGAAGGGAGAGGGAGGGAGGAAGGAAGGAAAGAAACTTCAGGCAAATGTTCATGAACATTTATGCAATAATCCTCCACTAAACACTAGCAAACCAAATCAACAACACCTTAAAAAGATTATCATGATCAAGTTGGATTTATTCCAGGGATGCAAAGATGGTTCAACATCTGGGAATCAACCAATATAATATATCATATCAACAGAATGAAGGAAAAAAATCATTTAAGTTGATGCTGAAAATCATTTTATGAAATTCAGTATCCTTTTATGGTAAATGTCCTAAAAAAACTGAGTATAGAAGGAACATACCTTAATATAATAAAAGATATATATGACAGACCCACAGCTAGTATACTGAGTGAGTAACAACTGAAAATCTTTTTTCTAAGATCTGTAATATGAGGAAGATGTCCACTTTTACCACTGTTAGTCAGCATAGTACTGAAAGTCCTAGCTACAGCAATCAGACAAGAGAAAGAAATAAAGGGCTTTAAACTGGGAATGGAAGAAGTCAAATTATTCTTTTTTGCAGGTGATACGATCTTCTATTTATAAAATCTTGAAGACTCCAACAGAAAACCTATTAGAACTGATAAATAAATTCAGTAAAGTTGAAGGATACAAAACTCAACATACAAAAAGAAGTAGCATTTCTACAGACCAACAGCAAACAATCTGAAAAAGACATCAAGAAAGTAATCCCACTAAAATAACAACAAATACAATAAATTTATAGGAATAAACTTCACCAATTAAATAAAATATCTCTACAATGAAGAATCTTTAAAAAATAATGAAAGAAATTAGAGTAGTAACAAAAACTAGAAAAGATATTCCATATTCATCAATTAGAAGAATCAATATTGTTAAAATGTCCTTACTACCTAAAGTAATCTACAGATTCAATGCAATTGCTGTCAAAATACCAATGAGTCTTCACAGAACCAGAAAAAAAAATCTTAAAATTTATATGGAACCACAAAAGACCAGAGTAGCTCAAGATATCCTAGTAAAAAGAACTAAACTAGAGGAACTGTATTATCTGACTTTAAGTTATATTACAAAGCTTTAGTAACCAAAACAACATGGTACTGGCATAAAAACAGACACATACACCAATGAAATAGAATAGAGAACCCAGAATCAAAACCATACATCTACAGTGACCTAATTTTCAACAAAGGTGCTGAGAACATATATTGGGGAAAGGACAGTCTCTTTAATAAGTGGTTCTGGGAAAACTGGATATCCACATGCAGAAATAAACCTAGAGCCTTATGTCTCACCATTTAAAAAATTTTTTTTTAATGAATTCAAGGCTTAAATCTAAGACCTGTAACTGTGAAATTACTAAAAGCAAACATTGGGCAAAATTTACCAGGAAATTGGACTGGGCAAAGATTTCCTGTGTAATACCCCACTATCACAGGCAACCAAAGCACAAATAAATAGATTCACATCAAGTTAAAAAGCTTCCATACAAGAAAGTAAACAATCAACAAAGTAAAGAGAAAACACACAGAATGTGAGAAAATACGTGCAAACTATCCATCTGACAAGGGATTACTAACCAGAATATATAAGGAGCCCATACAACAGAGGAAGTAAGTCTCACAATTTGATTTAATAATGAGCAAATGATCCGAATAGACATTTCTTAAAAGAAGCCATACAAATGGCAAATAAGTATGTGAACAGGTGCTTAACATCACTGATCATCAGAGAAATGCAAACCAAAACTACAGTGAGATAGCATACCACCCCAGTTAAAATGGCTTTTATACAAAAGACAGACAATAAAAAGTGCTGCTGAGGATGTGGAGACAAGGCAACATTATTACACTGGGAGTACATTAAGCCTTAATATGTTGGTGGGAATGAGTACAACGATTATGGAAAACGGTAGTTTCCTCAAAAAATAAAAGAAACCAATATATGATCCACCAATCCAACTTCTAGGTATATACTGAAAAGAAAGCAAATCAGTATGCTGAAAATATATCCTTACTCCCATGTTTATTGCAGCACTATTCACAACAGTCAAAATTTGGAACCAGCCTAATTGTCTATCAACAGATAAATAGATGAAGAAAATGTGGTACATATACACAATGGAGCACTTTTCAGCCATAAAAAGAATAAGATCCCTCATTTGCAACAACATGAATGGAACTGGAAGTCATTATGTTAAGCAATATAAGCCAGGCAAAGGAAGGTGGCTTATTTTGGAAGCTAAAATTAAAATAATTGAAATCATAGAGATAGAGAGTAGAATAATGGTTACTACAGGCTGGGAAGGGTGGTTGTTGGGGGAGGCAGGATAGTTATTGGGTACAAAAATATATTCAAATCGAATTAATAAGATGTAGTATTTGACTACAACAGGGTGACTACAGTCAAAAATAATTTATTGCATATTTAAAATAACAAAAACTGTATAATTGAATTTTTTATAACACAAAGAAAGGATAAATGCTTGAGGTGATGAATACCCCATTTACTCTGATGTGATTATTGCACAATTTTCCCATGTCAAAATATTTCATGTACCACATAAATATATACATCTACCATGTACTCACTAAGTTAAAAAGCCTTTATTAAATTGATACAGCTTTTGGCTTCCTTTCAATCTACAATAGCACAGTTGATTCCTGAGGTGAGATGACTTTCCTCTTACTATACTACTGCCATGATGCTATTCTGGTCCAAACTTAGAAATCAATTCTTGTCTGCTGCCTAATTCAATTGTTTATCATGCACCCTGGTCAGTCCATAAATGTGATCTTTGGATGTCTATGAAGATAATTATTTTGTAGTAACTACCATAGTTTAACTTTGATGGTTAGCAAGCAGATGAAGAGTATTTGGGAAGTCCACTGAGGTTTTGAGAGACACTTTGCTGGACACAATATTTGACTTTTAATTTCTCACTCATATAAACACCTGGAAATTACTACTTTTGCATAAACTCCATTGTATACAAGAACCCAGTTTGTTACTATTTGCACCTCTTTATCAGTCTGGAGGTTTGAAATGGGTTTTATTACTCATGCCCTTGGTTCTATGAAGGAGGCTCATTCCTTGCACAGATGAAGGAGGAGGATTATATTAATAAAGAATTTTTTCGTGTTCAAATAAAGTGGAAGTCATAGAAAACATTACCACATAAAAGTATTTCTACTTAGAAAATCATAAGTAGCAATGAACTATATCATAATATAAACATTAAAATAACCAAATACTATATTAAGTTTTCTTAACACAATAGAAACTATCTAAACAAGTCATCTAGTCCTTTTTCATGTATAACCTACATTAAAAAAATTAAATTGACTTTGAAACAATCCCAAAATAGGTGGAATAATTAACAGAGCTGTAATCATTGTTATGAACCTCCTGAGAACAGTCACTAATGAAACAGGCATATTAAAATCTCCAAAATAATCAGGTGCAACTAAACATGATTAATGATGAACCAACTAATTTCACATGCAAAGCATATTAAGCAGTTGTGATCTTTGACTTGTATCAAACTTCCTCTTTAATCTGATTTTTGGTAAGATTTGAAAAGAGCAAACATACTAGCAGTTTTACTTTGCTCACATATTTTAATCCCACACTATTTTTATTGTAGTGGATTTTTATTTGCAAAAGTAGAAAGAAGATCCAAAAATTTGATCAGAAAAAAGCAGAGAAGGTAATTTCTACAGAATTTTAAATGTTTATATTCAATACTCTATCCTGATTTTTAAAAACGTTCCAGCACTTTGGGAGGCTGAGGTGGGCAGATCACAAGGTTAGGAGTTCGAGACCAGGCTGGCCAACATAGTGAAACCCCATCTCTACTAAAAATACAAAAAATTGCCTAAGCATAGTGGCAGGCATCTGTAATTCCAGCTATTCGGGAGGCTGAGACAGTAAAATCACTTGAACCCGGGAGGCAGAGGGTGCAGGGAGCCGAGATTGTGCTGCTGCATTCCAGCCTGGGTGACAGTGCTACACTCTTATCAGAAAAAAAAAAAAAAAGTCCTCGTGTGGCCAGGTTGATACCTTCTTCATCACTGAGACCAGTGCGTCCAGCAGCCTTAAAAATTTTAAGTTATTTGGCAACTAATGGTTATGCTCTTAGTTTACTTATAGGTTTCTGTTTAGAAAAATGTTCAAATAGAGGGGAAAATTAAATTATATAGTTCTATATCTAGGTGTACTCTATTAAGTGTGAAACTTCTATATAAATGAAGGTAAGTGTGGGAAATGGGCAGATCCATTATATTAAAAGGAAAGACACTGCCTCTATATTATGCATTTTCTATCCCATGACATAAAACAACCTTTTTCACCAATGTAATGAAACTGTTCTTGATGCCAGCAATGTTTCCTCTGAGGAAGTTTCCGCTTTCACAATACCATATAATAATGAGTAGACAGACTGGACATTATTTATTTCTTCTGAGGAAGCACTCCCTAACATTACTCCTCTGTGTATGCCTGAAATGTAACCATGAACCATACAGTTGCTTTTTACATCAAAGTTCAAATTCCTGAATTTTTTTCCTTATGTTCTTTTACACTAGACTCTTCCTATTAACTTTCCTTTGGCTCTTCTTACTTTTCTTGGCCTCAATAGTCACCTCCCATTTAGCCTACCACCACAAGGGAAAAAAGAAAAAAAAAAAACTGACTAACATTTTCTAAACCTCACTTTAAACCTGTGTTTCTAGATATGGATACCTCTTTAGGGCGGATGAAAGTATATTGGGTCTACACACAGTGACTGTACAGATTTGTCTTTAACCACAAAAGAACACGGCAGCTGCCTTTGAATTCTCAACATTAAATGTGGTCAGCAGGAGTAAACTTGGCGATTGGAGGGCAACCCAGTAAAAGCAGCAACAATAACAACCCACCTTAATCAAGCAATTAATATGTGCCATGTATCTTGCTAGACATTTTAACAAGAGTTATTGTACCTATGTCACACAGTTGTAATTAACTTCAGAGTATATGAAGGGTTTTAAGGCTTAGGTCACATGTCCAACTCATAACTGCAATGTGGTGGATCCAAATCTCTCTGAGGCCGAATTCTGCCCAGCTTAAATCAACTTTGTGCTCCATGCTTGAAACAACTGTTCCAGCCATCAGAAATTAGCCTCCATTCAACTGAAGTCTACATATGAGATTCCCATGGGATAATTCATAAATAAGATAGGCTCTTAGAAGTTAATTCTGGGAATATCCTGAAGTCGACTGTGTCCTCTGCCTTTTCGTCTTGTTTTTCCGCAACTGAGGAGGCACTAGTGCCTACTTACTTAAATGATGAGATTTCTTTTTGATCCAATTACAGTTTTTACTAAGTCTTTTTTTTTTTTTTTTTTTTTTTTTTTGAGACGGAGTTTCACTCTTGTTACCCAGGCTGGAGTGCAATGGCATGATCTCGGCTCACCGCAACCTCCGCCTCCTGGGTTCAGGCAATTCTCCTGCCTCAGCCTCCTGAGTAGCTGGGATTACAGACACGCGCCACCGTGCCCAGCTAATTTTTTGTATTTTTAGTAGAGACGGGGTTTCACCATGTTGACCAGGATGGTCTCGATCTCCGGACCTCGTGATTCACCCGCCTCGGCCTCCCAAAGTGCTGGGATTACAGGCGTGAGCCACCGCGCCCGGCCACTAAGTCTTTAAATAAATATGTTGACTATGTTTCCCTGTTGTATGTGACTGTGTGCTGCAGTGCCCTTTCTACTTTCATACCAGCTTATTTTCTTTTAGCTTTTGCTACTATTTGTTAAATATCACAGCTGATGTTGATGAAAAGATAATGATGTGTAGGTTTCCGTATTACTTTAATTAAAACCAATCTTTTATTAAACAGCAGATAGAGTTACGAAAATTATTATTTATCTATGAGAATCTGAACTATAAAATTATATTTCCCAAAGCACTCAAAACATCTGTAATATAGAGTCTGTGCTGAGGACGGCGTTGGTGAGTGGAAGTCCATGTTGCTGAGCCAATGTGTAACCTCCATCCCTGTCACCATGACCAGTTTGTTCATGGGTCCATTGGGCAATGACAGGGTGGCTGGAAAAAGAGGCTGAATGGTGTCCATAGAACAGGTCATCCTATCCACTTGATTATTAAAATTTTCCTCTGCTGAGGTCACCCATTGGTTAGTACTCACATAGGATACAAATATCTTCACAGTTTTAGACCATGCAGAGAGGTTTATCCACATAACTCATCCCTAAATTTATTTGTCACCAATTTTCCAATCATGCTTTTTCCAAGTCCCTGACCATCCAGCCAAACAATTGGCTACAGTCCATGAATCGGTATATAATCTTGCATCTGGCCATTTAAATACACAACCAGGAGTACTGCTTGAAGTTCTGTCCACTGGTAAGATTTCCAGTCACCACTGTCTTTCAGGGATGTCCTAGGAAGAGGCTGTGGCGCTGCAGCTGTTCACTTTTGAGTGGTTCCTGCATATCGTGCAGAACCATCTGTGACCCAGGCCCTAGTCTTCTCTTTCTCTGCAAACTGACCATAGGAACCTCCCCATGAGGCCATTGGTGCAGGCTGGGAAAGAAGGTAGAGTGGCAAGAGTGGAGACCATGGGCATTTTGAGCCCTTTTCTTATGTAACATCAGTGGAGGTTGGGGAAAAGAAGGCAGTGTGGCAACTGCGGATGTTATAAAGAAGCAAGCATAGAAAGTCAACACCAAGACAAAAGTATGCCAAATTGCAGGGTCTTTATTGCCGGTGGCCAGGGAGGAATCGCATTTCCTCCAACCCATGGCCCCAAAAGGAGGGTGTCAAGGCCTTTTATGCCAGTAACACTACCTCGGGAGTGAGGGTGAGGGGTGAGGGTCAGGGTGAGGGGCTTCAGACATTCCAAGGGCTAGTGGATTCTGTAAATCACTTCCTGGGCAGAGATGAGGGTGAGGGCCAGGGGACTTTTGACATTCTGATTGTTACTTAAGTGGTTCACAAGAGTCGAGATTAGCATTTGTTTACACATTGTCTGGGCAGGGTGAAAATTACAGTCCTTAATTACTTATTACATGTTGCAGGGGCCAAGATGGCGTGGGTTTGGACTGCTTGCCTGTCACATTTTGGTTACAGAGAGCAGTTTCAACAGAAAACTGAGGTATGGTTGAGGTATACAGGTTTATAGGGCTTTTTACCATGTCACATGGAGACTATAGGCATTTGAGTCACTTCCTCATGTAACTTAATTATGCCTTCAGGACCTGCTCAAGCCTGATCACATATATACCACTTCCATTTGATGATGGAATAATGCTGGGCGCCCCCAACTTTATGGCTAGATGGGTCAGAAAAAACCCAGTTCATGATAGGCAGTTCAGGTCACATGGTAATTTGATGACCCATGTCAAACATTCACTTTCCACAAAAGCCCAGTAACAGGCTGAGAAATGTCTCTAAAAAGGAAAATAGTTATCTGGGGAAGATGGTGGGGCCTTGCTCCATAGTCCTAGAGGCCTCCACTGTGATTCACTTATCGGGGCCTGCCAAAGCCTCCAAATAGCATTGCTATCTGCCACTGAAACCTCAATCACCATTTGATCTGCTGGGTCATATAACCCACGTGACAGAAAAACTTGCACAGAAGACTGAACCTGTTGCAGAGCCTTCGCCTGTTCTGCACCTGTCTCAACACCAGCAGCCTTCCAGTTTACTTGATAAATGGGCCAGAATAACATACCCAGATGAGAAATGTGTTGCCTCCAAAATCCAAATAGGCCAAATAGGTGTTGACAGAGCTGTTAACAGAGTAGGTGTTGTGCCTTTCTTGGTTGTAGGAGAGGTCAAATGCAACAACTTATCCTTCACCTTAGAAGGAATATCTTGACAGGCTCCACACCACTGGACCCCTAGAAATTTTACTGAGATAGAGGGTTCCTGAATTTTAGTCAGATTTATTTCCCATCCTCTGGCACACAAATATCCCACCAATAAGTCCAGTGTGTTTCCTGCTTCTTGCTCACTGGATCCATTCAGCATAATGCCATCAATGTAATTAACCAGTGTGATATCTTGTGGAAGAGAAAAGTGATCAAGGTCTCTCAGAATGAGATTATGATACAAAGCTGGAGAGTTGATATACCCCAGAGGTAGGACAGAAAAGGTATACTGCTGGCCTTGCCAGCTGAAGGCAAATTATTTCTGGTGAGCCTTATGGAAAGGAATGGAGAAAAAGGCATTTCCCAGTCAATGGCTGCATACCAGGTACCAGGAGATGGGTTAATTTGCTCAAGCAATGAGACCACATCTGGTACAGCAGCTGTAATTGGAGTCACCACTTGGTTAAGCTTATGATAATCCACTGTCATTCTCTGATCCATCTGTCTTCTGCACAGGCCAAATAGGAGAGGTCAATGGGGATATGGTGGGAATTGCTTCCCCTGCATCTTTCAAATTCTTAATGGTGGAAGTAATCTCCATTATCTATCCAGAGATGCAATATTATCTTTGATTTACTATTTTTCTAGGTAGAATCAGCTCTAATAGCTTCCATTTTGGCCTTTCCAACAATAATAGCCTTCATCTTGCCAGTCAGGGAGCCAATGTGGGGGTTTTGCCAGCTGCTAAGTATGTCTATGCCATTATGCACTGGGGCACTGGGGAAATGACCACAGGAAGAGTCTGGGGACCCACTGGACCCACTGTAAGTCGACCTGAGTTAAAACTTCATTAATTACCTGACATCCACAAGTCCCTACTTTAACTTGGAGCCACAGTGACATTTTGGGTCTCCTGGAATCAACATTAGCTCAGAGCCAGTGTCTAGTAGTCCTTGAAATCACTGACCATTTCCCTTTCCCTAGTTCACAGCTACCCTGTTGAAAGGGCAGAGGTCCCCTGAAGAAGGTTGGGAGAAAGATTAACAACATAAATTGTGGATAGTGTAGTGGGGTCCTTCCTCAAGGAGACCTGGCCTCCCCTGCATTAAAGGGGTTCGGGGTCTGTAAACTGGCTCAAGTATGGAAATTGATTGAGGGGTCATGATCCTTTTTTTTTTTTCATAATTTAAATTAGTCTTTTCTCCATTTGACTTGGAAGTTTTCTGCTTATGTAAATTAAGTAGAAATGCAGTAGGCTTGTATCAGTTTCACTTCTAGGAATACTGTGATTAATTAGTGAATGCCAGAGCGCTACAAGTGTCAGACTATTCTGACTGCTGCCTTGCCTCTGCCACCTTGCCTTTGATGATTGAGTGAGTGCTGCCACTTTGCCCCTGCCACCCTGAGATTCAATTATTTCCCAATTATGTCTATTGTATTTAAATTTTATAGTTGAGTGACTGAGGTTTCCACTGTTATATCTGACATACAGAGAAGATCAATTACAGGGCTCTTCAATACTGACATTACAAATCTATTTCAGAAAGCATTTGTCAAGGGTATGTCTTCTGGACCCTCCCAGCTGGAATGAGTAGGTCTAAAGTGACTAGTACACCCACTATTCCAATATCTCCAGGTGTTTGAATCCCTTAGCCAAGGGAGATCAGGCATTTCCAGCTTGCTCATAGTGAGGCATCTTTTAATCCATATTTCAGCTAAACAAACCAATAAACTGTTAGAAATTTTTTTTAATTCTCTGAGTTGCAACATTAAAAGCTGTGTCCCTACTTAGTGAGTCCAAATCAATAAATTCATCCTGATCCAAGTCTATGTTTCTTCCACCATTATCCCATACCCTTAATATCCATTCCCATGCCTGCTCTCCAGATTTCTGTTTATATAATTAGGTAACTCAAACAGTTATTGTCTTTTTTTTATTACATTTTAGGTTTGGGGGTACATGTGCAGAACATGCAAGATAGTTGCATAGGTACACACATGGCAGTGTGTTTTGCTGCCTTCCTCCCCTTCACCCACATTTGGCATTTCTCCCCAGGCTATCCCTCCCCAACTCCCCCACCCACTGTCCCTTCCCTATTCCCCCCAATATACCCCAGTGTGTAGTACTCCCTTCCCTGTGTCCATGTGTTCTCATTTTTCCTCACCCGCCTATAAGTGAGAATATGTGGTATTTCATTTTCTGTTCTTGTGTCAGTTTGCTAAGAATGATGTTCTCCAGATTCATCCATGTCCCTACAAAGGGCACGAACTCATCACTTTTGATTGTTGCATAATATTCCATGGTGGATATGTGCCACATTTTCCCAGTCCAGTCTATCATCGATAGGCATTTGGGTTGGTTCCAGGTCTTTGCTATTGTAAACAGTGCTGCAATGAACATTTGTGTGCATGTGTCATTATAGTAGAATGATTTATAGTCCTTTGGATATATACCCAGTAATGGGATTGCTGAGTCAAATGGAATTTCTATTTCTAAGGCCTTGAGGAATCGCCACACTGTCTTCCACAATGGTTGAACTAATTTACACTCCCAACAGTGTAAAAGCGTTCCTAGTTCTCCACATCCTCTCCAGCATCTGTTGTCTACAGATTTTTTTAATAATCACCATTCTAACTGGCGTGAGATGGTATCTCAATGCGGTTTTGATTTGCATCTCTCTAATGACCAGTGATGATGAGCATTTTTTCATATGTTTGTTGGTCTCATGTATGTCTTCTTTTGTGTCTGTTCATATCCTTTTCCCATTTTTGAATGGGCTTTTCTGTTTTTTTCCTGTAAATCTGTTTGAGTTCTTTGTAAATTCTGGATATCAGCCCTTTGTCAGATGGGTAAACTGCAAAGATTTTTTCCCATTCTGTTGGTTGCCAATTCACTCTAGTGGCTGTTTCCTTTGCCGTGCAGAAGCTATGAAATTTGATTAGGTCCCATTTGTCTATTTTGGCTTTTGTTGCCAATGCTTTTGGTGTTTTGGTCATGAAGCCCTTGCCTACTCCTATGTCCTGAATGGTTTTGCCTAGATTTTCTTCTAGGGTTTTTTTGGTGCCAGGTCTTATGTTTAAGTCTTTAATCCATCTGCAGTTAATTTTCATGTAAGGTGTCAGGAAGGGGTCCAGTTTCTGCTTTCTGCACATGGCTAGCCGGTTTTCCCAACACCATTTGTTGAACAGGGAATCCTTTCCCCATTACTTGTTTTTGTCAGGTTTATCAAAGATTGTATGGTTGTAGATATGTTGTGTTGCCTCCGATGCCTCTGTTCTGTTCCATTGGTCTATATCTCTGTTTTGGTACCAGTACCATGCTGTTTTGATTACTGTCTCCTTGTAGTATAGTTTGAAATCCGGTAGTGTGATGTCCCCCACTGTGTTCTTTTTGCTTAGAATTGACTTGGCTATGCGGGCTCTCTTTTGGTTCCATATGAAGTTCATGGTGGGTTTTTCCAGATCTGTGAAGAAAGTCAATGGTAGCTTGATGGGTATAGCATTGATTCTGTAAATTACTTTGGGCAGTGTAGCCATTTTCACGATATTAATTCTTCCTAGCCATGAACATGGAATGTTTCTCCATCTGTTTGTGTCCTCTCTGATTTCGTTGAGCAGTCGTTTGTAGTTCTCCTTGAAGAGGTCCCTTACGTTCCTTGTAAGTTGTATTCCAAGGTATTTTATTCTTTTTGTAGCAATTGTGAATGGCAGTTCGTTCTTGATTTGGCTTTCCTTAAGTCTGTTATTGGTGTAGAGGAAGGCTTGTGATATTTGCACATTGATTTTATATCCTGAGACTTTGCTGAAGTTGTTTATCAGTTTCAGGAGTTTTGGGGCTAAGGCGATGGGGTCTTCTAGGTATACTATCATGTCGTCTGCAAATAGAGACAGTTTGCCTTCCACCTTTCCTATTTGAATACCCTTTATTTCTTTTTCTTGCCTGATTGCTCTGGCTAGAACTTCCAGTACCATATTGAATAGGAGTGGTGAGAGAGGGCATCTTTATCTAGTGCCAGATTTCAAAGGGAATGCTTTCAGTTTTTGCCCATTCAGTATGATATTGGCTGTTGGTTTGTCATGAATAGCTTTTATTACTTTGAGATACGTTCCATCAATACGGAGTTTATAGAGGGTTTTTAGCATAAAGGGTCATTGAATTTTGTCAAAGGCCTTCTCTGCATCAATTGATATAATCATGTGGTTTTTGTTTTTGGTTCTGTTTATGTGGTGAATTACGTTGATAGACTTGCGTATGTTGAACCAGTCCTGCATCCCTGGGATGAATCCTACTTGATCATAATGGATAAGCTTTTTGATGTGCTGTTGCAATCAGTTTGTCAGTATTTTATTGAAGATTTTTGCATCTATGTTCATCATGGATATTGGCCTGAAGTTTTCTTTTCTTGTTGAGTCTCTGCCGGGTTTTGGTATCAGGATGATGTTGGTCTCATAAAATGATTTGGAAAGGATTCCCTCTTTTTTGATTCTTTGGAATAGTTTCAGAAGGAATGGTACCAGCTCCTCTTTGTGTGTCTGTTAGAATTTGGCTGTGAACCCATCTGGATCTGGGCTTTTGTTGTGTGGTAGGCTCTTAATTGCTGCCTCGACTTCAGACCTTGTTATTGGTATATTCAAAGTTTTGGCTTCCTCCTGGTTTAGGCTTGGGAGGATGCAGGTGTCCAGGAATTTATCCATTTCTTCCAGGTTTACTAGTTTATGTGCATAGTGTTTTCTGTAATACTCTCTGATGATGGTTTGAATTTCTGTGGAATCTCTGGTGATTTCTCCTTTATCATTTTTTATTGCATCTATTTGGTTGTTCTCTCTTTTCTTTTATATCAGTCTGGCTAGTGGTCTGTCTATTTTGTTGATCTTTTCAAAAAACCAGCTCTTGGATTTATTGATTTCTTGAAGGGTTTTTCGTGTCTCTATCTCCTTCAGTTCTGCTCTGATCTTAGTTATTCCTTGTCTTCTGCTAGGTTTTGAGTTTTTTTGATCTTGCTCCTCTAGCTTTTTCAATTTTGATGATAGGGTGTTAATGTTGGATCTCTCCACTCTTTTCATGTGGGCACTTATTGCTATATATTTTCCTCTGGAAACTGCTTTAAATGTGTCCCAGAGATTCTGGTATGTTGTGTCTTCATTCTCATTGGTTTCAAAGAACTTCTTTATTTCTGCCTTCATTTGATTGTTTGTCCAATCAACATTCAAGAGCCAGTTGTTCAATTTCCATGAAGCTGCGCAGTTCTGAGTTAATTTCTGAATTCTGGGTTCTAACTTGATTGCACTATGGTCTGAGAGACTGTTTGTTATGATTTCAGTTGTTTTGCATTTGCTGAGGAGTGCCTTACTTCCAATTATGTGGTCTATTTTAGAGTAGGTGCGATGTGTTGCTGAGAAGAATGTATATTCTGTGGATTTGGGGTGGAGAGTTCTGTAAATGTCTATCAGGTTTGCTTGTTCCAGGTCTGAGTTCAAGTCCTGGATATCCTTGTTAATTTTCTGTCTGGTTGATCTGTCTAATATTGACATTGGAGTGTTAAAGTCTCCCACTATTATTGTGTGGGAGTCTAAGTCTCTTTGTAAGTCATTAAGAATTTGCCTTATATATTTGGGTAGTCCTTTATTGGGTCCATATATATTTAGGATCGTTAGCTCTTCTTGTTGTATTGATCCTTTTACGATTATGTAATGTCCTTTTTTGTCTCTTTTGATCTTTGTTGCTTTAAAGTCTTTTTTATCAGAGATGAGAATTGCAACTCCTGCTTTTTTTTGTTCTCCATTTGCTTGGTAAATCTTCCTCCATCCCTTTATTTTGAGCCTTTGTGTATCCTTGCATGTGAGATGGGTTTCCTGGTACAGCACACTCATGGGTTTTGGTTTTTTATCCAATTTGCCAGTCTGTGTCTTTTGATTTGTGCTTTTAGCCCATTTACAGTTAGGGTTAATATTGTTATGTGTGAATTTGATACTGCCATTTTGATGCTAGCTGGCTTTTTTTCTTGTTATTTGATGCAGATTCTTCATTTTGTTGATGCTCTTTAACATTTGGTATGTTTTTGGAGTGGCTGGTACTGGTTGTTCCTTTCTATGTGTAGTGCCTCTTTCAGGAGCTCTCATAGAGCAGGCCTGATGGTGACAAAATCTCTGAGTACTTGCTTGTTTGCAAAGGATTTCATTTTTCCTTCACTTATGAAGCTCAGTTTGGCTGGATATAAAATTCTAGGTTAAAAGTTCTTTTCTTTAAGGATGTTAAATATTGGCCCCCACTCTTTTCTTGCTTGTAGAGTTTCTGCCGAGAGATCTGCTGTGAGTCTGATGGGCTTCCCTTTGTGGGTGACCCGACCTTTCTCTCTGGCTGGCCTTAGTATTTTCTTTTTCATTTCAACCCTGGTGAATCTGACGATTTTGTGCTTTGGGGTTGCTCTTGCGGACTATCTTTGTGGTTTTCTCTGTATTTCCTGGGTTTGAATATAGGCCTGCCTTGCTAGGTTGGGGAAATTTTCCTGGATAATATCCTGATGAGTGTTTTCCAGCTTGGATTCATTCTCTTCGTCATATTCTGGTACACCTATTAAACATAGATTAGGTCTCTTCACATAGTCCCACATGAAGATGGCGCAGTAGAAGCAACTCAGGATTGCAGCTCTCAGTGAAGGCGCAGTGGGTGAGTCCTAGCTGCATTTCCAGATGGACCTTTGTTTTTCACAGAACGAGGAAATTCCCAGGTGTAGGAGAGACACAGGACACCAGCGCAGCCCTTTCGGCTGGCACGGCCGTTTCGACTGGCTCCGCAGCACAGCAGCACTCCACACAAAATGCAATGGTCTGGGTGCCCTGTTAAACTGGCAATCTGAGATTTGGGAGGGCAGATTAGCAAATCCATCTGATTAAATGGGACTTGGACAGTGAGCCAGACCAGGAGAATCCCGGGAAGTGACATTTGAGCTGGCGCAGTGGGTTGCTGCATGGGAAATCACACAGATCACGGTGCCCTATCAGCAGGCGACTGAAACACCTGGGAGAGAGTCAACTGTTCAACTTAAAAAAAAAAAAACAAAAAAAACAGAAAAATGGCTCTGAGGCAGGGAGCCAGGTGATCAGGCTTGGCAGGTCCCACCCCCACAGGGACAAACAAAACAGCAATTTGAAACGCTCAGGGTTGAGAGTTTCACTGCAGGCACAGCTGAATCCAGGAAGGTGCAGCTTGGTGGGGGAGGGGCGTCTGCCATTACCGAGGCATTCTGCCCCTACTGGGTACACTCCCATTGCTGATGCAGCCTGCCATTGTCGAGGCAACCTGCCATAACAGAGAGACTCTGCCAACAGAGGCAGCAGGGTGGACCCCGTGGCAGCAGCATGGAGCCTCAGCAGGCAAATAATGACTAGACTGCCTCCTAGCTGGGCAGGACAGTGCAACAGATACTCATAAAGAAAGCCCTAACTTCCCGAGACAGAGCATCTAAGGAAAAAAAGGGGTTTTATAAGTTTTACTGTAGCAGACTTAAACGCACCTGCCTAACAGCCCTGAATGAACAATGGAGCTCACAGCTCAGCACTTGAGCTCCTATAAAGTACAGACCGTCTCCTCAAGCATCTCCCTGACCCCTGTATATCCAAAGAGTCACCTCAAAAAGGACTGATCAGACTGACATTTGGCGGGCATCATTCTGGGACAAAGATAGCAGAATAAGAAACTAGTAGCATCCCTCACTGTTCCGCAGCTGCTACAGGTATACCCCAGACAAGCAGGGCCTGGAGTGGACCTCAGCAGGGGGACTAGACTGTTAGAAGAAAAACTAAGTAACAGAAATACTTCATCATTAACAATCTGGGCATCCACTCAGAGACCCAATTGAAAAGTCAGCAACTACTCAGACGACAGGTGGAGAAACCCACAAAGATAGGAAGAAACCAGCACAAAAAGGAGGAAAACACCTGAAACCAAAACACCTCGCCACCTACAAGGGACCAAAACTCCTCAGCAGCAAGGGAACAAAGCTGGATGGAGAATGAGTGTGATGAAATGATGGAATCAGACTTCAGAAGGTGGATAATGAGAAACTTCCGTGAGCAAACAGTTCTTTTCAAATGTAGCACACCTCTTCATGGGTCACACTCTCAACTCAACCTCACCTCTAGGGGCACAGAAGGACTTTAGTTTAGATATAGGTCTAGAAGCAGAGGTGTCAGGAGTCACTCGTGAGGAGAATCAACATTATTTTGCCTGGCAACTGCCTCAAGAAAGTCCATCACTGTTATCTCAGGCAGTGCAGGCTTTATCTCCTCAGACAAAGGTGGAAAGACTGATGGCAGCATGGGTTGGGGAGGGGATGTTGCCACTACTGGGGATAGGGAAGCTGTTTCTTCTGGCATAAAAGGTTCATCAGAGTTTAAAAGCTCAATGTCCCCAGCTTCACCAGGATCCTCCCACACATCCCCATTCCAAGTTGCAGGGTCCCATTCTTTTCCAATCAATGTCTTTCCTCACTTAAAGAGTAGATGCCTGGCAAGGTAGTGTATGCATCTTTCATCACAGGTCCGCCACTCATATAATCAGAGCTTGTGCCCAGTTTTCTACAATTTCAGCTCTTTCTCTACAGGAGATAAGACTCTCAGGGCAGTCTTAGCAGATTTGAGGCTCAGTATCTGCTTCTGAAGCTAGCAGTTAGAATCCCTGAGTTCATCATTGTTTTTGGTCACTTTGTCCAGTGAACTTAGGAGCAATCTGCCAACTTTATTATGTTCCTCGGTTCTCCACATATATTCAAAAGTATTATGTATAGAGTCACTAAACATCTTCCCTCTCATGAGCAGTGAATCATGAGTGTCAAATGCATTTATTTTGCATAACTCTCTACATAGATCTCACCAAGGGCTATCGGCATTCCCTGTACTATTAGAGGTAGAGTCCTTAGCATTTTTAGATCTAATCATATTAGGCAGCCAACTTCAGAAACCTCCAAACCCAAGAAAGAACTTCATTCTTAATATTCTGACTGAAATGTTAATCTCCTTTGGCAATACCCTCACAGACACACCCAGAATCCAATACTTTTCATCCTTCAATTCACTCCAGTCAACACTCAGTATTAGCCATCACAAATGGTAAATCTAGAGTCTTTAGAGTCTTCTTTATTTAACACCATCTATTTCTGTACACTTTGTATGAGACTAAAGCTTAAAAATTGAGAAGGTAATATCACATGTCTCATTTCCAGGTAACATTTATATTCTTTTCCTTAGTATAAAACAAAAATGTTGAGTTTAGTTATTATAACTCTGTTAACTTACAGACAGCCACAAATGACATCAAAAGGTGAGTTTTATGTCCTCTCCCCTTAAGTCTAAATTACCCTCTGACTGTGTTGACAAATACAGTGTGGAAGAAATGACGCTGTACAAGTTTTGGGTTTAGAATTCAAAGGGACCTATAGTTTCTTCCTTGGTATAAGTGGAGCCCTGGGCCAAAATATAAATTTGACTATCTTGCTGGAGATTTCATGGAAAGACACTAAGATTACATGGTACAGATAAAGTGGCCAACTCAGCCCTGCCTGCTGGCTCTCTCCTCCAAGATGCCACATGTGTGTAAAGTCATCCCTGACATTCCAGATCAGAAAAATCATTGGCTGAACTTCTCCAAGTCACCCTAGTTAATCCCAGGTGAGCAGCTGAATTGTCCAAGCAAGCACAACTTGAATTCTTCACCCACTTCATTGGGAGATAAAAGAAAACATGCTATTTATGTCACTAAATTTTGAATGAGTGCATTATGCAGCATTCATCATTGTAACAATAGACATTAAAGCTTATTTTAAGCAAAGAAGACTGTGTCTGTGATATTAGAATTTAGAAAAAAGCTTTGCTTTATCACCCTACAACACAACTGTAATGAAAACAAAATAATTATCTCTTCATCAGTTTAATCTAAATAGAAGCGTCTTTAACTCTGAAATAAAAGGGATTGGTTCTTGTCACATAGAAGGATATTTGTCAAGTATTACAATTAGCACATGCAAAAACCTAAAACTCTCTCAATATTTTATTGTTTTTAAAATAGTAAAGGTTTTGGAAAATTTATAACAGTATATCATATAGACTTCATAATAATGGATATCCAAATGTATGCCCAATATAAGAAATTGTTTTAACAAACATTTATTGATTTCCATTATATAGAAAGCCCTATTTCTGACCTTCCACTACATGCAAGCACTGGAACTCGTACTTTACTGAAAATGATGAATATAACTAAATATATAGGTAGCTGATTACTTCATATCTGTCCAGAACATTAACAGTCCCAAATATGCATCATTGTATTTAAGTGACTTTAATAAGATAATTTAAAACAAATGCATCTGTACAAACTAAAAAAGCTGTATAACAGAAAATAGTGAATAACTAGAGAGTAAAAGTGTACTTAATGATTCTATTTTAATCATAGTAAAGTGTAGTGGAATTACTCAGGTGATCACAAGGGCAGAAAATGGCTTGGAAAGCCATGGTTAAAAAGGGGACTTTATTCATATTTTTATAATTTTATTCTTAGACCTTTCCACATATGCAGGAAAGCATTTTAATCTATAGCTAAAATACCCTTGTCAGCTTGGGGAAGGTGATGTGCTTGAAAAAGATGTCAAAATTTAGTTTAATGCACTAGCCTAAAATTATGTCTCAGTGTGACTATCCACATTCACAATATTAATGTTCATATTTTACTTGAAAGAACAATATTAGTACAACCAGGTTACTCATGCAAATAAGGAGACTCCCATCTTATAATAACAACTTCCCACCACAATTTGATCAGGCTCAGTGACCTAAAGGTAATAAATGCATAAACCAACAAACCAAACAGCAGATACATAAATCAGCTGCCAATAACAGTCTTTCAGGCCATCCAGTCCTCTGGGATTGATGTGTTTAATTAAAAAAAAAATACGCTGTGTGCTGTTGAATCACTAATGATTTTGCTAAGAAAATAGTATTTAAATGATTTATCTTGCAATATTTGTGCACTAATTATATTATCGATACTGTATGAACAGGCTAGATAAAGAAAATAGAAATAAGATTTATCATGCTGTGAGTTTTAAAATCATGAGCAATAAGCTACTTCTTTGAATCAAAACACAAAAATGGCAATCGTCGTGAAACATAAAAATTGCATTTGTTGAAGGTACAGTTGTGAGTTTAGGCTTTTATTTTTCAATGAGCCTCTAAGGTCCTACCTTTTGATTATCATAGTAAATATATTCTATTCTCTCAAAGAATACACTGACAAACACAGAAACAAACAGAATAGAGCAGGTAAACATAACAGGATACAGAAAAAATAAAAATCATAATAAGATGTTTGCTAGTTCTCATACATTAACTGGTTAGAGGTTCAGGGAAGATTTGAGGCAGTACATTATTATCTTACAGGAATCATTTTCTATGTTTTCCTCCAACCCTTACATAAAGACTACAAGTCCATATGATGACACATCCCATATTGAGTATACTTAGTAAATGAGACTAGAATCAACTGCCATATTTGAGTCATTATGCAGACTTGACTTTCTTATCACTGCCTCAGTTTCCTCACCTGGCCCCAGGATCTTTATCCAAAATGGAATGAAACGATAGCATCTACCTCACATTATTATAACAATTTAGTTAGTAACAAATATGAAGTTCTCAGTGTCTGACATAATGTAAGTTCCATACAAGAATAAAATGTGATTCTCAATTATTATCTTGGTACTGACAATACCTTTAATCACTTGGAACTTCACCTTCCTAAAATACCCGCTAGCAAATGCAGCTGCAGTTTTCTTCTTATAGATGGCAGAAACTTAACTTTAAATATAACTTAGCGTTAAATTGTAAAATGTACTCTTCCTTTACTGTGCCAAACTAAATCTTTTTAAACATCCCTAACTAACTGCTATAAGTATAAACATTTGAATCACTGGCTATAATGAAAAAAATGTATCGCAACCCATTCCTAGAGTTCTAAGTGAGGTCAATCCTAACTGAACCAAAACATGTTTATATCAAATTTCAAATATGTTTATGTATTCATTAATACACTCCAATATTTGAATCAGTACCTGAGGGCTTACTATATATAAACTACCTCTGTGCTGAATGCAGTGTTATGTTCCACTAGTCTAACATTTATTAACCTATTAGATAAATATAGATAAATATATGTGTGTTTGTATATATATACTCAAAACCAAAATGTCTGTATGTGAGAGGAGAGGGTACTTTTTTTAATTTGAAGTTTTCATATAGTAGAAAAAATTGAAACAACAGGATTTGAGTATGTAAGAATTGGGATAATTTAAATTATTTCAAGAGAGGAGCCAAATAAATCCTTGAGTCCTCTACTGATGTGATGTAACCAGAATTTCATAAGAATTAGTCTGGCTTAAATGGACAGAGACTGCAGAAGGTCAAGGAAGTAGTTGCCAGATGGTTATAGTAATTTAGGATTGGGGTGATAGAGCAGTGGACTAAAGTAGCACAGTGGTACAAGCAGAAACAATCAAGGACAGGCTTTCATGGGAAGCCGAATTTAGGATATCTAGGGAAAATAATCTAGACAATTATTTTTCTGAGATTTTAGTTGAGTATGTAAAAAATTATGGTAGTACTGATACAGAATGGGGCAGGGAGAAAAAATTATTATAGAATGAATTCCAATTTTAATTGCTGGACTTGTGATTCTTGAAAGAAGAAACTTAAACTGGAGAAATTTCAGCAAAAGCTGATAATTATGTTCGTAGGAGATTATGTATATACGAGTGAGGTCCATGTGAGAGGAAACCTGGTGCACCTGTACAAAATCTCCCGTATTTCATATATGCCAACTATAAACCTGAAAATTACACTAGACTTTTGAATTTCCAATAAAGGAAAGCTCATATAAAATATCTCATTTTGTTAGGTCTCCTTCTATCAATTCTGCCACTTTCATTAATTCTACCAATTCTGCTGAAAAGAATAAAAATGCTTTTTCACAGAGTGATTCCAATGATTAGAATCCAACTTATTATTTAAATATAATTGTGTTGCCTTTATTTATGATTAAATTTGTTCTTTTGTACAAATCAATGGTACCTAAGAGTTTAAACTATCCAAAATTTCTCTTTTGTAAATTGTTTTTAATTATTAAGAAAATAAAGTGCATAGTCTAATTTGTGAAATCAGGAAGTTTTCTTTGACTAAAGTAAGAGAAGAATGAAGTTATAATCAATTGAATGCTTTTGCTACCAGTAAAAAGCAAGAGGCACATCTTACCTTATGCTAAATGCAAAACAGATGTTGTTCAGTGAGTTTGACTGTGGACCATTTTAATTTTTTACTTTTAAAACAACATTTAAAGATGCCAGATTGTTCTAATCACAAGTGTCAACCATTCATTAGCTTAATGGAAAAAGGTAACAGATTATGTATATAATAGTCACCCGGGGAGAAGATATACATTTACAGCCCATAACACTTATGTAGATAGATTGTAGACATAATAATCTTCCACAGGAGAGAAAGAGGCAAACAATTACTCTAATGGAAAGCTACAAAATGTGATTAACATTAAATGCTACCCAAAGATGGATATTTGTGGTGAGAATGACATAGAGGACAACTAAATAACTTGGCCTTATCTTTTGGACAACAGAAGTAAGGAATATAACAGATGTGATGAGATGCCTCAGTCGAAGAACTGTTGTAGATTTGCTTTTAATTTTTGAAGGAATCCAAAATATTTTTGTTTCCTGGCATGATAAATTGAGTTTCTAAAGTGGCTTCCAAAAATGACTCAATTATCTGTGAATATGGTGATCTACAACTCCCATGATTGCATTAGTTTTTCTGTCTCAGTTGACCTTAAGGTAGAGAGATTATCTTCCCGGTCTTTAATATCTAGTTATGTGAGCCCTTAAAAGTGGAGAACTTTCTCCATCTGATGGCAGAAGAAGTCAGAGAGATTTAAGGGATGAGACGGACTGAATATACAGTTGATGAACTGATGATGCAATGGGCTACGTAAAAAGAAATTTGGTGCCTTTAGGAACTCAGAAGGATCATTGGCTAAAGGCTAGCAAGCAAAGGCAAACCTCAGCCATACTCTGCAACAAACTGAGTTATGCCAATAATGGAATGAGCTTGAACAAGTCTCCCATGAGAATATACCTGGTCAATAAGTTGAGTTTGAACTTGTGAGACCCTAAACATAGGGTCTAATCAAATACTTCCAATTGCAGGTGTTTTCATTTTCTTAAATAATTTATTTGTACCACAGTTAAAGTAAACTTTTTTAAACACGAAATACATTGTGCCATATGCCAACTGAAAATATACACACATATCTAATTTTTGGGACCTCACTTTATTGCACTTTACAGATGTTGTTTTTTTTTTTTTTTGTAAATTGAAAAGTTTTTGTCAATCTTGCATTGAATAAATCTATCAGTGCCATTTTTCCAACAACATAGGCTCACTTTATGTCTTTTGGTAATTCTCACAAGATTTTAAACTTTTTCACTGTATTAAATTTATTGTGGTTACCTGTGATCAGTGATCTTTGATGCTAATGCTATAATTGGGGGCACCAGGAATATGTGTGCATATATAATGGCAAACTTAATTAACACATGTTGTGTGTGTTCTGACTGTTCCGCCAACCAGACTCTGCCCCGTCTCTCCCTATCCTAAGGCCTCCTTATTCCCAGAGACACAGAAGTATTGAAATTAGGCCAATTAAAAATGCTACAATGTCCTCTAAGTGTTCAAGTAAAAACAGAGTCCTAAGTCTCTTATTTTAAATCAACAGCTAAAAAATGATTAAGCTCAGTGAGATGGAATGTCAGAAGCCAAGACAGGCCAAAAACTGGGCTCTGTGCCAAACAGTTAGGTACCCAAGTTGTGAGTTCCAAGGAAAAGTTCTTGAAGGAAATTAAAAGTGCTACTTCAGTGAACACACAGATGGTAAGAAAGTGAAATAGCTGGCCGGGCACGGTACCTCATGCCTGTAATCCCAGCATTTTTGGAGGCCGAGGCAGACGGATCACGAGATCAGGAGTTCAAGACCAGCCTGGCCAACATGGTGAAATCTGGTCTTTACAAAAAAAAATAGCAGGGTGTGGTGGCAGACACCTATAATCCCAGCTATTTGGGAGGCTGAGGCAGGAGAATCACTTGAACCTTGGAGGCAGAGGTTTCTGTGAGCCAAGATTGTACCACTGCAATTCAGCCTGGGCAACAGGGCAAGACTCTATATCAGAAAAAAAAAAAGTGAAATAGCCCTGTTGCTGATATGGATAAAGTCTTAAAGATTTTCATAGAAGATCCAACTGGCCACAGTATTATTTTAAGCTAAAGCCTAACCCAGAGCAAGGCCCTAACTCCATTCAATTCTGTATGATAGCTGAGAAGGAGAACGAAGCTGCAAAGAAAAGTCTGAAGCTCGCACTTTGGTTCATGAGGTTTAAGGAAAGAAGCCACCTCCATGACATAAAAATACGAGGTTAAGCAGCAAATGCTGATGAAGAAGCTGTAGCAAGTTATCCAGAAGACCTAGTTAAGATCATTGATGAAGGTGTCTACATTAATCAAAAGATTTTCAGTGTAGATGAATAGCCTTTTTGGAAGAAGATGCCATCTACAACTTTCATAGCTTGGGAGAAGTCAAGCCTGGCTTCAAAGGACAGGCTGCTTTATCAGGGACTAATGCAGCTGGTGACTTTTAGTTGAAGCCAATGTTTATTTGCCTTTCTGAAAATCCTAATACGTTACATTAAATTTATTCTGCCTGTGTTTTACAAGTGGAACAATAAAGGATGGGTGATAGGATATCTCTTTACCATGCAGTTTACTGAATTTTTAAGCTCATTATTAAGACCTACTCTTCAGAAAAAATAATTTGTTTCAAAATAATACTCTCATTGACAATGCTCCTAGTCACCCAAGAGTTCTGACTTTGAGGCGTTTCTCCATGAAGGTGGAGAAAATATCTGTAAATGTGGTGGAAATAGCAAGGACATTAGAATTAGAAGTGGAGTCTGAAAATGTGACTGAATTGCTGAAATTCTATGATAAAACTTAAAAATATGAGAAACTGAAAGAAGGGTTTTTGTTGTTGTTGTTTTTGGGATGGAATCTACTCCTGGTGAGGATGCTGTGAACACTGTTGCGATAACAACAAAGGATTTAGAATATTACCTAAATTTAGTTGATAAAGCCAAGGCAGGGCTTGAGAGGATTTACTCCAATTTTGAAAGAAGTCCTATTTTGCATAAAACACTATCAAACATCATTTCATGCTACAGAGAAACCTTTCTTGAAAGAATGTCAATGGATATGACAAACTTTATTGTTTTATTTTAAGAAATTGCTACGGCCACTTTAACCTTCAACAAACTTCACCCTGATCAGTCACCAACCATCAACATCAAGTCAAGACCTTCAACCAGCAAAAAGACTGTGACTTGCTGAAGGGTGAAATGATAATTTGCAATTTTTAGTAATAAAGTATTTTTAATAAAAGTATATACATTATTCTTTTACATATAATGATACTGCACATAATAAGCTACAGTAAAAACATAACTTTTATATACACTGAGGAACCCACTGATTTATGTTACTCACCATACTGGGGAACCCAAGAGGTTTTTTTTTTTTTTTTTGCTCACTTTACTGCAAGGTTTGCTTTACTATAGGTGTGCCATTGTTCTACTTCACCAGCTACAACTCATATGATATGCCTTTCTCTGTGTTTGTAGACATGCACAGAACCATTTAGGTTTTTTTTGGTTTGCTGTCTTCTTTTGCACATGGAGATTTAGCTATCCTTTTAACCGTATTAATCATTTATTTCATGTTTTCTTACTTAACATCGTATCTTTGTTTTCACATCTTACTTCCTGAGGAAAAATTTGCATTTTCTCTGACTAGGATAAATTTTGTATAATATGTTACCAATGCAACATTCTTGCATTCACATTTCTTATAATTTTAACATGGTTATAATTATAATTTCTTATAATTATAACATGGTTATAATTTTACTTTTGGGGGGCTTCCCCTTTGTGTATTCTGTTTAGCTACGTTAGTGTTCACTTGTTTGTTTGTTTGTTTGTTTTCTAGGCGGAGTTTCGCTCTTGTTACCCAGGCTGGAGTGCAATGGCGCGATCTCGGCTCACCGCAACCTCCGCCTCCTGGGTTCAGGCAATTCTCCTGCCTCAGCCTCCTGAGTATCTGGGAATACAGGCACGCGCCACCGTGCCCAGCTAATTTTTTGTATTTTTAATAGAGACGGGGTTTCACCATGTTGACCAGGATGGTCTCGTTCTCTTGACCTCGTGATCCACCCGCCTCAGCCTCCCGAAGTGCTGGGATTACAGGCGTGAGCCACCGCGCCAGGCCAGTGTTCACATTTTATGCCTTTGTCTTTGTGATCTTCCAGTAAACCAAGAACCAAGAATCGGGAGGTAGGAATATTGTAAGGTTTTTGCTTATTTGTTTTGCTTTTGTTCATCATGATAAAGCTAGATATCGATGTACTATTAAATATTTACTAAAGAGAAGTCCCTAACTGGTGCTGTGATTTATACAAAAAATTATTATGGTATCCACTTGGGTTTGAAAAAGTCAATATAATCTTGGTAACATCATGTTTAGGTAAAGGATTCAGTCCCATGTGCTAAGGTTGAAGAAAACTGTGTTTTTTGAGAGAGGATAGGTTCATCTCCCTGTGTTGTATTCATATATTCACAAACTCATGGTACTTAATTCAACTTTCTTTGTCCTTTGGACACATTTGCACAATACCATGCCAATATTAGGCCTATTTGATATAAACCATTGAAAAAGCAAAATACATGGCCTACAAACCCACAGCCAAAATAAATCCCATAAGTATATGAATATTGGATCTGATGATCTAATTAACCAATTAATTCATGGCTACACAATAATCCTATGAAAACGTGCAACTCAAACACTTAAGCACCAGACATATGTAAAAATATTATGCCATGTGTTTATCTACAAAAAAGATCATATGATACGTTCATTTAAGATGCTTAGAGTTTAGTAACGTAAATATGACATCGCTATTTATAATTTAAGTTAAATCATAGAAAGTGTCCTAATACGGCATAATTTCTCTTCCTTATGCTCTAGAACAGTTTTTCTTGAGGGTTGGGAATTTTCAGGCTTATCATGCATCTTCTGCCATTTCAGCAATCCACCAACACTACTATTGCCATTGTACAAAAACAAAAGAAAATAAAAGTCTCAGTGAATCAAGTGTTCACTTTTATTAAAACATCAGAGAAACTGTTCCCACAAAAAAGTTATTGAGTAATATCTGATCCTGTGCCTCTCAGTCCCAAATTTTTTGAAACAAGTTAAATACTTTGCTTGGAGCCTACTAATGTGTAAATTTTCATAGGCAACCTCTTGACCTATATCTCCAGGTCCAAAACATTTCCAGCCTGGTAGCATATCTTCAGGAACTCAATAATTATCATGAAACTTACATTTTAGCTACTTTGTTCTCTATCCCAGTTAGAGAAAGTTGCTACTAGAATTTTAGAAAAATAAAGTTTATTCACTCGTTTTAAAGGATGAGAGCTTTTGTGTGTATGTTTGTGTATGTGAGCTTGTGGCAAAAAGAAAAGGTGCTAGTTTCCTTGTTCGAATATTTAAGAGAGTTTCTTGACAAACAAGTTTCATCACAAATGTTGAAAAGCACAGTGGTGAAGGAAAGTGGCAAATCACAAGTGGAATTGAGATACAAAATGAAGTGACTGATAGTGTGATTTCAAGTGGATTTGGAAAGGCTGCCTGGAATAAATAGTATAGGAGTATTAAAAATAGGTTGTTCTGTGGAACACAGCATATACAGAAGAAGGAGCTCCAGGCAAGAAAAAACATGATGAAGAAAGCATTGAGTTTGAAAATGCCAAGTACGTTTGGTAAATGATGAGTCTCAACTGGTGACACTAAAGTATTGAATGTATGGCAGCATGGAGTAAGCACTGTGAATGTGAATGTAAATTATTTGCAGGTCATACTATGAGAAAGTAATTAAATTATGTTCTGCAGACAGCATATTTAGAGCTTTTCTTTAGGAACACATAGCCTTAGAATTTATGTATTTGTGAAACCAAATGCCTAACATTTTGTGCACAAATTTGGTAGTTGATGTTAATTTCCAAGAAATTTAAAAATGTATAATTAATTAGGTCTTTTAATTTATTTTCTTTACATTTAACTCAAATTAATATTCATAAGAAATCAATTTGTATTTATACTAAATATACACTGTTATCTAACTTGTTCTTAAGGGTAGGGGAAGATATAAGGTAAAGAATAATAAAAACATATCAAAACCTCTTCTTCAATTCATGGATCCCTCTTCAGCATGTAATAATATCCTACCTGTTTTTTTAGAGCTTAGAACTTTTCAGAACTGTGTTTATAAAATTTCATTCTAATATTAGTCTTTTTTTTTTTTTTTGCTATCCTAAAAATTTCTTCTCTAAGCAAAAGGGAAGATTCATCTTGATTGAAACAGAATGCTAAGAAAAGGTTTGCAGTGCTTTGCTGACATCTCATGAAATCTATAAATGCCACTGTAAACATTGAATAACATCAAATGTTAGCCATCATATATTTTGGTTTATCTTTAGATATTTTTCTATGTTTATTTGCCTTTGTGAGATGCTGTATGAGTCTCAGGTAATTAGAAGCTGATTAATCAAATTTGTAGCACCTCATTTGGTTGCTTATTTTTTTTCACTGCTGCAATGAATTCTGCCTTTAGCTAATGGATGATGGTACTGATAACAGAGGACATTTTAATCATGGTGCACTGATGATAGATGGTCATTCTGGTTAATCAAATGTTGTTTGACAGGGTATTGTCTTTGCAGTTTGCACAGCGTAGTGATTCAAAGGTGGGAGGCATGTGGTGGATTAGAAGAAACATTGTAAGATTACTTTGAATAATGTTGTTCGACCGTGACATGAAAAATGAGAGACTGAATCATTAAATCCTGTAAGAACTTTTAAACCAACATTTACAAAAATTACTAAAAGTATGATACAAAACTTATGAAAAAATTATATTAAGTTAAACATTACATACTGAACTGTTTTACAAATCAACTGTATTTTTACATTTTACTTGATTTAACTACAAACATTGGCTAAGAGAATGGCATGAATTTATCTATTGCCATCTAAATCATTTTTTGAAGGGGAGATGCTTGGCATATGAGCCTCTGTGTTAAAAACTACAGATTTTAAAAATGCACAAAATATACAATTTGTTGAATAGATTTTGCTTCAAATTTGAGAATTTCATAATATATTTATGATTTTTTTACATATATGAAGAGACAGATACTATCACTATAAACATAATTGTGGGACTTCTTATTTAGCATGGTAGAGGGTTAAAGGGTAGGTAAAAACACAGTTCACAATTTTCAAAAAAAGAATAAAGAAAAGTAACAACAATATTAAGCCCGTAGCTAATAGAAGAGTGATGGCATACAAAAAAAAAAAAAAAATCCTTAGAGGTTTGGCTTGATGCAGTGAAGTAAAATATGTAGAAACATTGCTTAAACTAATATTGTCTTACAGAAAAGAAACCTCCAGGAACTCATATTAATCCAGAAGGGTAAATATATATGGCTATAAAGGAAGAGGCTTTGTCTTTGTACAAGTTATCCATTGTGACAATAATGTTGTATAAAGACGCTTCTCAAAACTCAGACATAAAGCCACTAATTATTTATTTTGCTAACAATTCTGCAGATTAGAGACTTAGAATAAAAAAAGAGATAATAGTAACTATGTGGGGAGCCCTTCTGTGGCTTTAACCAAGTAATACACTTTAATATTTCCAGTTATAAATCATGTTGATATGTACTCTTCCAACATGATGCTGTGAAAGTTACTCTTTGTGCTATTCTTCTCACTGTTAGTCGAATCATGAGAACACATCTGATATATCCAAAAAAGGGACACTCTTTAAAATAACTGACCAATAGTGTTTGAGATTCTCAAGTTTATAAAAAACAGGAAAGGTTGAGAAATGTTTACAGATTAGAGGGAACAAAGGAGGCATGGGGACAAAATTCAATCTGATATTGTTAATTCTATCATGGAAAAATAAAACATTAGTGTAAAAGTGGTAGAAAAAATAAACATTAGTGTAAAAGTGGTAGAAATTTGATTAAAATCTGCAGCTTAGTTAATATTATAAATGCTGATTTCTTAGTTTTGATAAGTGCTCCTTGATTATGGAAGATAGGAGAAGCTGGGTGTAGCTCTAGCAAAACATAGGATTAACAGAGTAAACATTTCAAAGAGAATTAGTGAAGGGAGTTTCCAAACTGAAATTCAAAAATAAAACATAAAAAAATATTTTTAAAAAGTGTTTAAGAGATATGTGGGATGAAACAAAACCTTCTGAAATAAGTGAAATTTGAATTTCAGAAACAATATAGATAGATTTAATATTTAAAGTTATATTTTTGAGAATTTCCAAAAACTGGTGAAAACCATTACTCTGTAGAGCCAAATACCTTGTGGACTCTAAGCAAAATAAATACAATGGAAGCCATATATAGGTACCCCAGAGGTAATCTGCTTAATGCTAAAGTGAAAAGAAAATATTCAAAACAGTGTGGAGCAGGGTAGAGCATCATAACAACATAAAAACAGAAAACTCCCCTTTCTGTGTCCATGTGTTCTCATCACACTGGGGTCTATTGGGGGGAAAAGGGGAGGGCCAGTGGGAGGGGGAGGTGGGGAGGGATAGCCTGGGGAGAAACGCCAAATGTGGGTGAAGGGGTGAAAGCAAACAGAACACACTGCCATGTGTGTACCTATGCAACTGTATTGCACGCTCTGCACATGTACCCCAAAACCTAAAATGCAATAAAAAAATAAGGAAAAAAAAAAACAGAAAACAAAAAAAGAGCAAAAGACCCAACAGAAGTGACAGAAGTCAAGGAAAGGGAAGGATTTCTTTAAACTTTAGAGAGGAAAAGAAAAGACAGATAAAAAGCTGTCAACCTAAAATTCCATAACCACTGAAAATATTCTTCAAAACTAAAGTCAAATTTTAGTTGCCCAAATTTTAGTTGAGTGCAGCAAGAAAAAAAATTATCAGAAAGGATAATTGTATGAGTACAGAAAGCAGTGTTAATTAAATCTCATGATGTTAAAAATGTATGTAAAATTAAAATACATGACAACAGTAATATAAAATGCTACAAGGATGTAAATGAAGGAAAACTATTCTAAGATTCTAGCAGTATCAGAAGTTGCATTTAGAATGTTGTCAGAACTACATATTTTTATTTGAATAACAACTTAAGGGGAAAAAGTCACTTACGAAGTTAATTAATATATATATTGGCATATATATATATATGCAAATAGAAAGGGATTCAATGGTGAAAAAAAGAATGTATAGATATTGGGACAAAAAATAGAGAGATGTTGCTATAAGCACAACTATATTGTCAGTTATGATAAATGTATATGTACTGTGTATTGTACATAAATAATAAAACTATAAAATATTGTAAAACCAAACTACATATGCCGTTTTTAAGAAGCATATTAAGTATAAGGAAATGTAAAAGAAGGAAAATTATATGCCATACTACAGTACTCCCGGCAGAGTTGGCCTTTTATATCAATATAATCCACTTGGAGTTTAAGGCAAGGTGCAGTGTCAATGGAGATATGAGGTAGGAAAATCTGGTGGATGAATATACAGCAGTGATTGGAAAAACATTTGTAGCCTTCAGTTGATATGTCATAAATGAAAAACCTTAAACACAATCTATCACAGGAAGTTCCAAAAAGAAGAGCAAATGAAACCCTCAACAAAATTAACAAGAAATAATTAACCATAAGTATAAATTATTGAAATGAAATATGTATCATAAAGAAAATAAATAATGCCAATATTTGATTCTGAGTAGTATTAAATTTACATGAGCTAGATTTAGTCATTTCAAAATGCACATAAACATCAAACATCATTTGATATAACATACAATAAATACATAAATCATATCTATTAATTTAAAATAATAATACTAATATAAGGCGAAGAAAAACATTTAGAAAACATCAAATATGCATTGGAAGAATAAAAAAACAGATTAATATAAGTGATGTAGATATTTTAAAATAAGGAAAGAATATTAAGAACGAGTATTTGACAATCTGGGCAACTTTTTAAAAAACAGGACATCAAAACTAACCCATGAAATATAGAAAATCTGGGCATTACTAAATTTAGCTTAAGCAATTTAATTCATTAGTTAACACAGGGGTCCCCAACTCACGTGGCTGCGGACAGGTATTTGTCTGTGGCCTGTTAGGAACTGGGTCAGGAGGTGAACAGCCAGCAGGGGAGCATTATCATGTGTGCTCCACCTCTTATCAGATCCATGACAGTAGCATTAGATTCTCATAGGAGTGTATACCCTATTACAAGCTGTATATGTGAGGAATCTAAGGTGCATGATCCTTATGAGAATCTAACTAATGCCTGATGGTCAGCGGTGAAATAGTTTCATCCTGAAACCATCCCCCAATGCTGTTCATGGAAAAAAACTGTCTTTCACATAACAGGACCCTGGTACTAGAAAGGTTAGGGACCACTAAGTTAAAATATTTATATTCAGGAAATTGCAGAATTTATTCCTTGTCAGTAAATTCGACGAAGTGTATATGAAAGTGACAGTCTTACAAAAACAAGTTCTGCCAGGAGGCCAAGGTGGGAGGATTGTTTGAAGCCAGGAGTCTGAGACAAGCCAGGGCAACAAATTAAGATGCTATCTCTACAACAAATTAAAAATTAGCCAGGTGTGGAGGAGTGTGCCTGCAGTTCCACTATTTGGAAGGCTGAGGTGATAGGATAGCTTGAGCCCAGTAGTATGAGGCTGTAGTGAGCTGTGATTGTGCCACTGCCTTCCAGCCTGGAGTACAGGTGAAACATTCCTGTCAGCCTAGGGTCCAAGTGACAGAGTGTGACCCTGTCTCTAAAGAAAAACAAACAAAACAATGCATAGTTCTTCCAGAGTATAGAAATGGTGTAAATTTCTATGTGAAATTAAAACAAATTAACTTTCAGAAGAAATTCTAAGAGAACATCTTTATGACATTGAATTAGGTTAAACAAGTATGTCACAAACAATAGACACATACTTGGTAGAAAACCATAAAAATTAATAACATCCATTTATCGAGATACAATTAATTTATCTAATTTTTGCTGTTGCCATCAACAAAATCCTGCAAAAGAATTGAGAATGATTGACAAATTCTACCTGAAATTATTTGTGAGAGCCAGGAAAGAAATCAGAGAACAGTTTACATCTGAGTGGACCTTAAAAAAAAAGGTATAGAAGTTGGGAAATCAGAGAAAGAACATTCTATGAGGATATAGTCACATGAGCAAAAGCCCATGGAGTGAAACTACATTCATATTTAGAGAACATATTTAAGTAATTGATTAGAATGATTAATATGTAAAGTAATTGTGTGTTTTTCTTCTAAAACTAGCTTTTTGTGAAACTCATCAAATCACTTTTTCTTCTGTATTACATAGATTAAAATACAATAAAATAAAATGTTAAATATATAGGACAGGACAGGCATGGTGGTTCATACCTGTAATGCCAGCACTTTGGGAGGCTGAGGTGGGCGAATCATGAGGTCAAGAGATCCAGACCATTCTGGCCAACGTCGTGAAACTCCATCTCTACTAAAAATACAAAAATTAGCTGCATGTGGTGGCACACTCCTGTAGTCCCAGCTACTCAGGAGGCTGAAGCAGGAGAGTCACTTGAACCAAGGAGGCAGGGATTGCAGTGCGCCACAATCACACCATTGCATTCCAACCTGGCGACAGAGTGAGACACTGTCTCAAAAAAAAAAAAAATGACAAACCATGGTATAAAAATCATTTTTAGATAAACAGGAACATTTTTAATAAGATTGAATATTAGGTGATATTAAAAAATATTGTGATGTTCAAAAGCATGGTATTATCATAATGGTTTATCCTTTTTTTCAAATTTTACTGTATATAATATTATCTAAAATACTCTGAACTATTTATGATTAAAATGACATGACATCTGAGTTTTGCCTTAGAAATCTCCTCTGAAAAGAAAATAAAAGAAGGAAGGAAGAAAGGAAGGAAGGAGAAAGAAAGAAAAAAGAAAGAAAGGAAGAAAGAAAGAAAGAAAGAAAGAAAGAAAGAAAGGGAAAGGAAAGGAAAGAAAAAGAAAGGGAAAGAAGAGAAAAAGAAAGGGAAAGAAAAAGAAAAGAAAAAAGAAGGGTTGGTAATGATAAAAGTTATGCTACAGATTGCATTGGTGACAATCACAAGCGGCTTTGCTGTATCATCTTCTTTTCTGTATATGTGGAATTTTTGTTATGACATATTAAACACAAAAGCTATCATAAAAAAGGAAAAAAGAGCAGAAATATTTAACTAAGTATTGAAAACCTTCTACTATTCCATGAGTAATTCTTATAGAGTATTCCTAATAGTGTATCTTTCAATTTTTTACCTTATTATTCCAAAAATCTACTGTCTTCTCAAGTTTACTTCTTAGAAAATAGAACGAAGGTTATATTGATTTTTCAAAGTAAACTGTGCCAACTTTCTCTGAGACAAAGCATCAAGGCACACCATGTTTGTCGTGTGTGTGTTATTTATTGTTTGTTCTCAATAAATACTAGACATTCTACTATTTTACAATTTTAATTCACAGAATTGCACCAGTTTATTAGTATAGTTGAGTGTATCCAAATATGTATTTCTTTGCTTCAGAGAAATATAATTCATTTATAAAAGATATTACATAAGAATATAAAGCTCAAATTTCAGAACTTGTATGTGTGTGTATGTGTGTTATAAATTTTTTTGAACCATTCAAAGATTGAATAGCCTTTAAAAACTACCTTTGACAAAAAGTACAAATTTCAGTCAGACTTGAAACACAGAGGGTTATCTTTAGTAATTTAAAGAACTATAAGGAAAAAAAATAGGTATTACTACATCCTCAAACTCTTTGCTTAAAGCATCTTAGATTCAATTTTCTTCATTTTTCTAAATATACAGTCCAGTAGTTTTCTATCATGTTGGTACTAGCTCCCTCCAATACCACCACCACATAGGGAACATGTGAGGGGGTTTGTATTATGTCAATGATTATAGCATGCTATGGTAGTCATGCTCAGAATGCAATATTGTGGCATGTAGAAACGCTGCTGCTTTATAGAATTGGTCCAGTTTCTCTTATTGCATTTGGAACCAATATAACTACATAAAATCAATTTAAAATTTCTCAATTTAGGTCAGGTGTGGTGGCTCACGTCTGACCTTAATTGAGAAATCCCAGCACTTTGGGAGGCCACAGAAGGCGGATCACCTGAGGTTAGAGTTCCAGACCAGCCTGACCAACATGGTGAAACCCTGTCTCGAATAAAAATAAAAAATTAGCTGTGTGTGGTTGTACATGCCTGTAGTCCCAGATACTCAGGAGGCTGAGGCAGGAGAATTGGCTTGAACCTGGGAGGCGGAGGTTACAGTCAGCTGAGATCATGCCACTGCACTCCAGCCTGGGTAACAGAGTGAGACTCCCTCTCAAAAAAAAAAAAAAAATCTCAATTAACTGCAGCTGGTTTTTCTGCTTTGCAATCTAACCACCAACAATAATCATTCTGGAATATAAGAATGGCATAAAAGAGCTAATATGAAACACACAAACAAGACAGTTTTGGAAAAAGGGAATTTCTCAGGGCAATGTGCATACTTGAAAATCTTGTTTACAATGTTTGCACTTAAAGAGAGGTAAACTGTAAACCAACACAGGATTTTACCTAAGATATGTGATTATGTTCCCCCTTGTAGAGTTGAAGTCAAGGAAGAATTGAGTAAAACTGTGAACAATATCCAAAATTCTCATTTAATGTATTCAAAAGTCAAGCCAAAATGTCATCAAGATTCTTGAGTATTCAGGCCACTTCTTCATATTGTTGAAAACAGACTGTGTAACAGCTTCCAAAACTTCCGAAAAAATATTCGACTTAGTCTAACATTAACTTTTATCACAGTAACTAACTGGAAGGTTCAATTGAAAGACTATTTCTATGTATATCATAATATAGTTCCACACAATGAAATCCAAAATTCATATCACAACTGCCATTTTTTAAGCAGCCTGCATATAAACATCTTAAAAATTGTGCAGCATTCTTATATCTAAGCACCGTATCTCCTGGGTAAATGCATCTGAGAAAAGAACAGGAATCAAGGGTCAGTTTCTCATCTTCTTCCTGCGGAGCCCATCGAAGCACAAAGCTTCCTTTTGAAGACAGAGAGAGCTTTGTGCTTGAATTTGTTCTGCAGGGAAACAGCCAGAGAACTGAAGTCAATAGATGCTGTGTGTAGTTGTGATTGCAGGATGCTCCCCCTAACTGGTGTCACATTTGAATGAAATCTGCAAGCCCCTTTCTCTTTCAGGTGATTCTCAAAAGTGTTCTGTGCTTATTCTCTGTGGTTTCCCCAACTTTTCTGTACCTAGATGAAAGATCTCTAGCTCAGGGCTAAAAAGCTCAAAACTAGCCCCAAGTGAATCAAAGCTCAAGTTGATAGAAAGAGATTCATGATGCCTGTTGCAAACTTAGAATTTCTCACAGAGTATAGGCAAGTAATAATAACAATAATAATGATTGTTATTTATTTATTTTTATGGGATTAAATGGTACTTTATACTTTAGTCAGTTAACCAACACATTTTGCAAAGCTGCTATTTGAGTTAATATTTTACTTGCATTCTGAAGACATTTCCCTTGTCTCCAGGTTTTCAAGCTAGATTTATAGGAAAACAAATGATTATACCTACTGCTATTTTTTTCTGACATTAGGTGTTAAAAAGTATATGTAGTAATGCTTACTCTGTGCCGAGTACTTTATAGAACTTTAAATTCTTTATTATGAGGACGTATGAGTTAACTGAGAGACAGGAAGAATCAAGTCACTTGCCAAAAGCCACATAATTGGTAAGCACTGAATTTAAACCCAGTCTGGCTCTAGAATTCATTCTTATACACGTAACATCTCATAGCTAATGCAGACAACATGTCATTTATACCCTTCTTAGATTCTGATGAATAAATTTACTAATGCAATGGAATAGTTTTATATAAGAAATGAATTCTTAAGTAGAAAAGTCATTCAAGATGCTTTTATTACTATGTTTCATGCATTCATTTATTATCCAAATTTATTTCAATTGTTGTCACAACCACAGTGTAAGTTACTGAAGTTGTTGATATAAAAGTAGCATACTCTGCCTCTCAGATAGTAAAGCTGCTTATTTACTTGACCCCAAACACTGCACAATTTTGTTCCATTCACAAATCACATCTACAAGGGGCCCAGTTTGTATAAATAAGAACAAATGGGCTGACATGAGGTGCCTACAACAATCTAGTAACTCCTTTTAGAATATTAAGGGTTTCTTAGTGTTCCCAGTGTGGTGGTGCTGCCAGAGAATTTCAAGAGTAAATACAGTGTTCAGTACGGGTACAGTGGCTGAGAGAAGTCAGGAGGTACTGCTGAAGGAATAGGCAGCTCCCCATAAACAGCAGCAGAGGACAAACCTGTGGTGCAATATGTCAGTGCAGTTCATAAGGTAGTAGACACCAAGTCAGGAATGGAGCAACAGCAAGTTACAAGAGAATGCACCTTTTCAGAAAACTTGATTCAAGAATATACTCAAGCAATCATAAGGAACTTATTATTACTAAAAAAAATTACCAAACCAAAAAACTCAAATCATCTAGTCATACTTCCCCACATTTCCCAGGTAGGAAACTCCTATATATGTTAAACAAAAGGTTCTAGATTAGTCAGAAGTCAGGAAAGAGACTAAATGCCTATTGTGATCCCAGCATCACCTAATAGATCAGAGCTTGCCTGAGTTGCAGTGGTCTGTGTTGGATCCCTGGCTCCATGACTTTTTAGGTATGGAGCAATGGCAATTTTTTTTAATGTTTCTAAAGTTTACAATAAAATAAAGAGACTAATGTACCTTGATGCATTTTCGGTCAGGATTAAATAAGTTAATGCCAAAGTACCTAAAATAGAGCCTGGTATTGAGTGAGAACTCTGTAACACTTAATTATATTGATCAGCTATTTTATAAAAAAGAAACAGGTTACTAATCACACAACAAAAAACAGGGGTATGTCTGCTGGAGCAATCGGGTCAGTGCAATTCAATTGAACTCTTAACTGTAGATAAAAATGAATCAGAAACCATATCTGCTATTGTGGAAGGGTAACTTTATGTGCCATAAATGCCACATATTTTCTTTTCACTTTGATATCTTTCTTTTCTGTCACACAGATATTTACTTATGAAAATTAACTACAGTGATGGGCAATTGTTTTTCAATTTTCTGCTCCCCACAGAAAGAAACTTCACCAAAGCGAAGTCCCACTCCAAAAAAAAAATAATAATAACAGAGTTTAGCATTTCTGCATCTGATTTTTGCCACCTACTTAAATACCCCAATTATATTCTGTTTTTCAACAGCATCTGTATTGGTTTCCCGAGAGTGCCATAATAAAATGTGGCAAACTGACTGGCTTGAAACAAAATGTATTTTCTCTCACTTGGTTCTGGTGACTGGAAGTCTGAAATCACAGTGTTAGTAGGACAATGAATGCTCTCAGGAGGCTCTATGAGTGGGTTGATGCAGGATTTTATACTCCTTAATTAGTCTAGATCCAGGTTCTTATCTCAAGACCAGGAAAAATTAGGCATGTGGACACTGAAGCGTGAGTGGAGTAGAATGTATTAAGTGAAAGGAAAGTTCCCAGCAAAGAGTGGGGTCCTGAAAGCAGGTTCCTGGTGGGGTTGTGTTCGCTATTTGTATAAGGAGCGAATTCCTCATAGCTCCACTCCCTGCCCTCAGTATGCTTATGGACCCCTAGTCTGCTGCTGGGGGCATGCTCAGACAAGCGTCCAATGCAAGTTCCCTTATCTGCACAAAACACCTGGTGTAAGCCCTTGTGGGGCAGGTCAGTGACTCTCCAGGGACCCTTCTCTATTTGCCTAGGAGAGTTCTCTGCCTCCTGCATCTATCACGTGGGGTTTGGGGCATGTTGTCTCTGCCATGCCTTTCAATTACCTCCTGGTGTTGCCAGCCAATGGAGTTTCTTAGTTTGCAGATTCATCAATAGATTCAGTCTGCTTCAATTGTCACATTATATTCTGTTTGTGTATGTGTGTCTTCTGTTCTTCTGAGGGTACAAATTATATTCAGTTAAAGGCTCATACTATTTCATTAGGACCTCATCTTAGCAAATTATATCTACAATAAACCCATTTTTTAAATTTTCATTTTATCTATTTATGTATTTATTTATTTTTAAGACGGAGTTCTGCTCTGTCTCACAGGCTGGGGTGTAGTGGTGCGATCTTGGCTCACTGCAGCCTCCACTTCTCGGGAAAGAAACTTAAGCAGTTTTCCTGTCTCAGCTTCCTCAGTAGCTGGGGTTTCAGGTATACACCATCACATGCACCATTACAAAATTGGCTAATCTTTGTATTTTTAATAGAGTTGGGTTTTATCATGTTGGCCAGGTTGGTCTTGAACTCCTGACCTCAAGTGATCCATCTGTCTTGGCCTTCCAAAATGTTGGGATTACAGGCAGGAGCCACTGTACCCAGCCAACCTATTTTTAAATAAGGTCACATTTTGGAGTTCTGCATAGGATATGAATATTGGGATATACCATCTAACCCAGTGTGCCCTCTTAAAATAGCTATGTTTGTTTTCATTAGTCTAAAATATTTTGTTTCTTAACTTGAAGGACATTATCAGGAGTCCATTCTCTATGAGTCTAACAGCAGTTAGTAAAAAAAAAAAAAAATCCCTTGTATTTCATTTAAGGAAAATTATTAAATGAACAATTCTACCCACTTTTAGACACAACTAAGACATAACATTTTAATTTGTTTTACTGTCTAGAAACTATTTTTCTTACAAATATGCCAGCATATTTTTATTCTAGCATATTTTCTTACAAAAATGCTAGAAAGTTGAGTTAGATGCAGCAAGCCACCAAGAGGAGATCACTGGACTTAAAGTAAAAAGAACTGAATTCTACTTTTGTCTAAATTACCTAAACACTATAATATACTGACTCATTGCTATACATGGAATGTTTGTTTCTCTCCAAATTCATATGCTGAAATCCTAACCTTCATTGTGATACTATTTGGAGGTGGAACCTTTGGAAGATAATCAGATCATGAGTATAGAGCCTTCAGGAATAAGACTGGTACCCTTGTAAAGAAATTCCAGAAAGTTATCTTGTGCCTTTAGCCTTGTAAGGACACAGCAAGAAGGGGCCATATATGGAACAGGAAGTGGTCCTCACCAGACATCAAATCTGTCAGTGCCTTAATCTCGGACTTCCCAGTGTACAGAAATTTGAGAATAAGTTCTGTTGTTGATAAGCCACCAAGTCTATTGTCTTCTGTTATAGTAGACCAAACAAACTAAGACATTCATCATTTGAGGTTTATCTGTAAAATAGTTGCAATACGTCTGTGTTGTTTTTCAAGGTTATGAGGGATCAGATGGGGGTAACAGTTATAAAGATCCTTTGCTAAAGATTAAATATGAATAAATATAAGATGGTAAAGTAGACCAAAATCACCAATTCTAAACTAAGCTAGAGGTAGCAGATGTTTTTCAATACTAAACCTATTTGGGTGAATTTGCTGTTGTGTTCCCAAGCACTATTTGTGTGGGAATTCATGGCTATGTTCTGGCTCAGCAGCTAGTGTTGATATGAGTGTATCACCATCTACTTTAAGGATGAAATGCGAGTAGTGACAAGTAATTAAGTATTTGCCATGTGAAAACATGGGCTTAGTGCTGACAAATTGAGACCTCTGAAATATTAAAACATAGCATGCAAATTATTTATTTTATTCACATGTATAACTTATTAGTATTCATTCAAGTAGATATTATTTACAATTATTTCTATTCACCCATTCTCTAAATGTTCATTGTGCATCTGTGGTTTTTTGGCACATAGGAGCTAGATAAATACTAGGGAACATAAAAGACATGGCTGCTGCCCTCAAGAAGTGTGCATTCTAGCTGAATATATGCTAAGCTAATAAAAGTTCTGCTCTCAAACACAAATATATATGCAGGAATTTGCCATTGTTACTTTAAAAGATAAAACAGAAAGAGTCATGGCATTACGGGAACTACAAGTTTTGTGATAGTCTTGCTGAATTCCTAATTTTCAAGTTTACTAGATTACTGATCTTAGACAAGTTACCATCTGTGAGACTCAGTTTACTCTTAGTACATTAGGTTATTGTAAAATATAAATAAGTTAATGCTATAAACATCACTATGTAGGATTTTTACCAAATGTTAATATCTTTTGGCCATGATTACATAATAATTTGTTGCAAATCGTTCTGCAAATTATATATCTTAATCACTAATATCACATATATTTGTAACATACAGCTGAGCATCAAACTCCCTTTAAATAACGAAAGATACATTCATCTGAGAAATTATTGGTCTTAAACTTGCATCCACACAGATTTTAAAAATCTGCATCCAGAAATTCTTAACATTCATTAGTGTTACACAAAATTTTATCAAAATGAGTCAACATTTTAGAAAGGAATTGTGACAAAGCTTGTTTAGTTCAGACATTAAACATGAGTCACTGAGAACCATCAGCTTGAACCAATTTCAGATTTTTTTTAAAGACAGCATTCTCAGATGATATTGGATTAATGGAAAATGATTTCTAAAGCAAATGACCTTCCTTCCTTTGTCATAGTTTCATGGATCCAAATTGAAATGGCCTCCTTTGTGTTATTTTTCAAAAGGCATGACTTTTTATGTGATATCAGAGCATGAGAAAACTCTGAAGTATTTAGAAATTCTAGGGTATACAACATGTCATAAAATGCTTGAAGTTTTCAAAAATGAGATTTTGATGTCATCGAAAAAACCACAATAAAAATGAAAAACGCAAATTGATCTTAACTCAAATTTCTGACCAACAATTTTGAATAAATAATTATAAACTGGGCTTAAAGTAGTAAAACCTTTAGTCTCATAGATGTTTTCTGCCATAAAACAAAAGCTCAAAACCAGATAGTTTTAATGGAAATGCCAGCTCAGCCATAACTATTTCACTGCTGTTTCAACGCCAATAAATCATTGGCAGACCTTCATTCACCAACAACAGATCTATCTTTTGTGATTATCAACTCTCTTTGTTGAACTAGGTAATCAAATCATTCAAGCACCTTGAGATTTATATCCTATAGCAGAAATGAAAAAGTTCATGTTCCACAACTTTACCTCATACATAAACTGAGGACAAGTGCATCTCTCCAACAGATGAAGCAGAACTTCAGGTATTGGGTAGCCACTGAAATGAGTTTCAAAAGGAAAGGGTTTCAAAAGTTTATCTTCCAGAAACAATGTTTTTAACAATTATTTAGCTGGTTGTATTTAATTTTGTCATCAAAAAACAATTATGGAATTCTAGAATTCTTAGAAAGAAATATGTACTAATGAGGGAGATATATATATATATATATTTATTTTATCTTATTTTATTTTTTTGAGACAGAGTCTTGCTCTAGAGTGCAGCAACTTAATTCATCTCAGCCTACTGCATATCTGCCTCCTGGGTTCAAGGGATTCTCCTGCCTCCGTTTCCCAAGTAGCTGGGATTACAGGCATGCGTCACCATGCCAAGCTGATTTTTAAATATTTTTAGTAGAGACAGGGTTTCCCCATATTGGTCAGGCTGATGTCGAACTCCTTACCTCAGCTAATCCACCAGCCTTGGCCTCCCAAAGTGCTAGTTTTACAGTTATGGGCCACCACACCTGGCCATGTTTTATTTTTCATAACTTCTAATATATAAATTCCTTTGGTAATAACATATATAATGGTTCTCTCAAATTAAGTTTCAAAGTTTAAGATTTCTTAAAGATAGTATTAATACTGCCTTGAAAAATCCCTTAAGAACCAACTATAATTATTTTACTTGGGAAAGCAAAATGTAAATTATACATAGAGGTTAAAATGTGAAAATTCTTCTAACTCCATTCCTTCTCCTATAAATTTACCTACAAATAATTTTGTATGTAACTATCCATATCTATCTATTTGTCAGTCTATGTATTATTTTTTCTTGTCTACATGTACTCAAAACCTAAATTGAATTATATTTTATCTGGAATGCATTTTTTTTACATAAAATTGATATGTTGGAGGTATTTCTACATTAGCATAGTTTTACCTCAATCTTTGTAAAGGCTTATAAAGTTTCATAATATACATGTCCTATATTTTATTTGGCAGTTCACTCATTGATTCACTTGTATATGATTTAAAAATATTACATTACATTGAAAACACTGTCCTGTAGTATAAATATTTAAAGATATAGTTCTGTATCAAATTTTATATGTTTCATATTTTGATAGATATTTCTAGATTTTCATCAAGAAAATTATCATCCATTTACAAATCAGACTTTTTTTGTCAGCAAATTTTATAACCAGGCCGGAAGTTTCACAAACAATACTAAATGAAGCCTAAAAGCTAGGCTTGCTCCTTATCCTTTGAAACTTTGGCTATATCTTTTCCTGCCGTTCTAAGTGTGACCAAATTTTGACTGAGTGATTAAGAAATTAACAAATCTCATTGGAAAGGAGATTTTAATTTCAATTTTTGTGATGCTTTACAGAGCAGAGGATCTGAGACAAAGATGGTGAAAATCTCCATTACTCTTTTAGTCCTCCTGCTGTGTTTAGCAAGATTTTAGCAAGAAATAAAATTGAAATTGGATTGCATTTAAAAGAAAACAAATTATAGCATTTCCTGGAGCAAAATTCACCCACAATGTTATATTACTGACTCATGAGTGGTTTAAACTGCTCTCAATTCTTAGCTGAATTGTCAAGAATATTTCATAACTCTATCTTTCTATATGAGTATTATATTAGGGAGATATCTACCATTTTTCTTACTTGCACAAAAATTACATTTGTTGTTCATTTTTAAGCCACATGAATAGCAAACATTGCACGTGATTGGGGTGCTTAGAAACTAGTATTGCTATGCGTAGGCACTGTAATGGAATTTAAGAGATCTCAATGTTAATTCTAATCATGTCACTTACTAACCACAGCTCCTAACCAAGTCATTTAAATATTCCAAATTGTGTTCTTTAAATAAAATTGGTTGGATAAAGTGCTGTTCTAGGCCCTTACAGCTCCAAGGAAATTCTAAGCGTTCAATATATAATTTTTCCTAACTACAACAATAAACTCTTCAAAACGGGCACGCATCAAGACTTGCGAAAATCAATAAATTACTATGAGAAACCATTATATTTTCTTAAACAGGAAGTTCACCATGGTACTTAAAAGCATGGAATTTTGAATTCTTGAGAATTAGCTTCAGTTTTCTGCTCTATCACTTAATAGGATGAAGCTAGTTATTTAATACTTACTTCTATCTGAAAATTCAGGATAATAATGATATCATGTATCTTCTAAAGATTCTGATAATATAAAATGAATGTATTCGTAAAGTGCAACATTCTATACATATCCAGTGCCCATTAACACTATTGAATAGAATTGTTATGATTAATTCATGAAACATCATTCTCATTCCCTACATTAACTGGTCCTAATTTGCTAAAAACAGTAAGAATAATAGAACCCTGGGATGCTCGACTTTCTTCAGTGAAGCAGGGAATTTGGTGAACAAGTCACTTTAGAGCCCTAGGTTTCCAAACTAAAAATGTCCTCTCTAAAAGAAAGCAAAAGCAAAATCCTACCACTGCAATTTCCTGGTTTATTCTCAAGACAGAAAATTATTTATCAAGGATGAATACATAAGTTAAAAAATCTGAAAGAGCAACATTTTCTATCTCAAGCCAGTCCAAGTGAACTTGAAACTGTCACCAAAGGCAAGAAAGATAACTTCAATAAACAGACTGTTGGCACCTTTCTCTAGAGTTAGTGACATTTTTCAAGGATTGTCTACTCAAAGGTGCTGAAAACTGTAACAAAAAAGTGATCTGAAACATTCCTGAGATTTGCAAAGAAATAGTGGCAAAGTGCAATGTTTTGATATAACTTGAAAATACTGAGTGTAATTTTTTTAAGTTTTGAAGTTATGAAACTTAGGGTTAGAAGAATTTAGAAACAATTAGAGCTTCAGTATGAGTTTCACACATCTGGTCGGTGTCACAAGATTTAGCTTTAGGTTGAGTTCAAACTTTCTTTCGTTCTTATCAGGTCTGTAAGCTCAGTTTAAATGGCTTATATTCAAGACTCACTCTGAGGGTAGATTCTTTTCTTGAGAATCCTGAAATTTTTGATATCAGAACTCCTTATATCTACTTATAATTTTTTTAAAGTTAAATTAAGGTTTATGTAAAAAGTAGGAATTGGCATTGTAAGATACAATCAGGATAAACTAAGAAAGAAGTAATTTTTATGAGGACATTTTTTGAATTGGTAATAGATTTTATCATGAAAAACATTTTCTACTGAAATATTGCTAGTATCTATTTTGTTTCCTATACTCAGAGACTTTATTAATAAAAAAGCTGACTCTACTGTTTTTTCTATCTATTAATTTATTCCCAAACCTTGTAGAGAGACAAGAATTCACTGTGTGAAGTACAAAATGGTAGAAACATTATGAACATCATTTAGGACTTTGTAAGAAGAGTCTTTAAAATATTTATAAAATTCAATCAAGAGAGCTAAGTTCAGAGATCTTTGCTAAGGAAATTATAAAATAGAATACCTCCCTAAAAATATTATGAACAAATATTTCACCTTTTCATGAATTTAGATAAATCATCTTAATATCAATTCATCAGAAGTTTTATAAAACTTAAAAACTAAAATCTTCATCTACTCAATTTTTGATATTTATTATAAAATCATCAATGTGAAAAAAATTTATGAGACATGACAGAAAATAAGTAAAATATAAGATACATATATAGTATAATTTCCTCTCTCTATAAAAAATACTGTGATTCCCTACTAATTTTATTTTTGTAAAATACTACAGGTAATTTTTGATAGAGTGCAGTAAGTTCAAAATTTTCCGTGCAAATAAAGAATAAATTTAGAAAATTGTTCTGAAGGAGCATTTACAAAATCAAAGCTCTCTTAGAACAAAACAAAAACTTTAAAAAAATTCCTTTATGCTGGATATTCACTATGTAAAACATGTTGTGATGTGTGGGTGTGGGACATTATATTCTCTAATTAAAATTCAGACCTCCCTATTTACTTGAAAAGCAGCATTGCTTTGTCCTACCCTCCTTCTCCCACCATGCACTCATACCTCCCACCTTCCATTCTGGACATGTGACTCATCCTAGGTACCCAGAATGATGCTTTATGATGTTCCTTTCACTGGATGACTTCTCATTTGTAAATATTTTATTTTTCTCTTTCTCTTGATATTTTCTAGTTTCTTTTCCTGAATTTTTCTCATTTATTTTCAAGAGGATCATTACTTTTGTTTGAATCAGTTAGCCTAAATTAGACTTTACCATCCACCAGAGTACATTTTAAATCAAGAAATACCTACCAATTGGTAATTCGTTTAAATCAAAATATATTATTTTGACTCATTAGATTATGGCAGACCATAATATTACACCATGAGCCCAGTGCAAGATTAAAAAAGTGATCAGAATACGAATGTCCAAATATTTAATTCATACATCAGGCAAATAAACTTAATAACAAAGAAAGTCAGTTCAAATTCTGAATTCTCAAAGCTGTCAGGGTAGAAAATGTGACCGTACAGGAAGATGGGTCACTTATCCTTTCCAGCTCTATCAGACACACTACAGGCACTATCTACCCACCTCCACCCTACTCCAGAAAAATGCCTCCACTAGGCACCTGCATGGGCATAGAATTTTCCCATACATACAGTACAATTTGCTCTACAGAGGAGGACCTTACAGACCTGGAAGTGTATTTGGAGCATGTGGCAGAATTCCACACCTGGGTGGTCAGAGCATAGTCTACGAAGGCAGGCACGGACACCGAGCACCTATAAACTTGTGGTTCCTTGGACTCCTTGACCATAGGAGAGGGCAACCAAAACAAAGCCAAAGTCTAGTCCCTAAAATGGTAGGGACTCCTCATTCAGGTGGTACTAAGCCTGTGTGTGTTCTATTTAAGATTTTTTTTGTTTTTGTGTGAGTTTTTTCTTTTTTAGTCTTTTGCCCATTTTATTATCTTTTTTCAAATTATACTTTAAGTTCTGGGGTACATGTGCAGAATGTGCAGTTTTGTTACATAGGTTTTAATGGCTGTATAGTATTCCATTGTGTATATGTGCCACATTTTTTTTATTTACTCTATCATTGATGGGCATTTGGGTTCCTTCCAAGTCTTTGCTATTGTGAACAGTGTTGCAATAAACATACATGGTATGGTATGCATGTCTCTTTGTAGTAGAAAGACTTATAATCTTTTGGGTATACACCCAGTATGGGATTGGTGGTCAAATAGTATTTCTATTTCTAGATTCTTGAGGAATCACCACACTGTCTGAACTTTACACTCCCACCAACAATGTAAAAGCTTTCCTATTTCTCCACATCCTCTCCAACATCTGTTGTTTCCTGATTTTTTAATAATTGCCATTTTAACTGGTGTGAGATGGTATCTCTATGTGGTTTTAATTTGCTAAAGGAGCATGTTCTAACCCAATGCAAGGAAGCTAAAAACCTTGAAAAAAGGTTAAATGAAATGCTAACTAGAATAACCAGCACAGAGAAGAATATAAACAACTTAATGGAGCTGTTTGTGTTTTTCCAACTTAACGTAAGAAAGTGTGTATATAAGTGAAATAAACATTCTACATTAATACTGGAAATTTGAGAGTCACTTTTTCCCACTGAGTTACCTCACAGAGCTTTATTATCACCTCTCAGTGTTCTTCCATGTCCTGATTATCTGTCCACTGATCTGTGCTTGTTCTTGCCTCATGCCCATTGCCTGAGCAAGCTTTTTATGTTTATAGCTACGTGATCAGGGTTGGTAGGAGTAGATGGGTTGATATGAACATCAGTCTTATAATTAAAGAATGATCATCTCAGCCATAGGAAAAATAAGATCTTGAGGAGACACCCTAACATTTTCAAGCCACACTTTAATCTTTATTAACAGTCAGATGATGAATTCTTCTAGGTAAAAGTGTCAACTCATTTTTTTATTATTTTATATTTGCAATGAAATTTTACATTTCAAGAAAGCTAATTTACACCTCAATAGCTGGAGATGTGGTTAATAAGAAGAAGCATATTTTGGTAACATTTGAAGAGAAATTAGAATTATTGGTGTCTAATCATTTCTATTTAATCTTAGGAAGAAAATAATTGATTCTAATATTCAGGAGTCAGGACCATGATCTAGCATACTTTATGCTGAAAGATATGATTGAGAAATTATTGCAATTTTTCAATTAATAGTCATTTTATTTGTTTGTATTTAAATTTTCCAGCAAACTTATTTGTTTAAAAAAAGGCTTTATGAGGGCTGTAAAGAATCAGAATAATACGAAACCTGCAGTTTTTCCAAAGAAGAGAAGAATAGGGTCTAGGAAGAAGTATAAAGAGAAGGCAACTTGAATTTAGTTATTCATTGTAAAGTTTTTTTTGTGTATGTAAGACAAGGCTAACAGATCTGACATTGCACTTCTAATTAGTGGACATATATGTGCTTACACATGTATATATGTCTGTAGATATGTACATGTACAATTATGCTTATCCTAGTTCAAGACCAAGAAAGTAGTCAGATCCACTTGCATACGGGTATTTCTTGCTAACATATAGACTGAGAGACAAAGAAACCAAAAACAACACAATTATTTTTGGTCTGACTATGTTCAGCTCTCAATTGCTGTTCTGTTTGTTCATGAGATTTCATATTAATTGGCTGTTGTCAGTAGAGTCTTCTAAAGGGTTCTTACCCACTGATATTCTCATTCTGTATGCTTCTTATGTCAGTCAAGGTTCTTGCTTGCAAGAAACAGGAAATGAGCTATTTTTGGAATAAAAGTAGTGTTTTGCATATCAAGAGCTCACGGAAGCCAGTAGCATCTAGAAAACCTATTTGGAAAATGAACAGGAACAGATGCAGTTCTAGCTTGGCCAAAACTTAGGGAGTATAATCATAGCTTTTCAAAAAGAACCAGGTGATCAGGATGTTGCAGTTCAAGGCATCTCTGCACACTTCTGGAGTTACAGAAGTCAAATCTTCACTATTGTGTCACTAATTCCATAACAAAAAATATTCCATAAATGAAGTCTAATATAGGAAAACTCAAGTCATTCAATTTTGTCCAGGTGTCTCAGAAGGTAGACAATGGGAGGATATTTCCACTTTATTTTCTGAACAGTTATGTTACTATGTCCCTTCAAAATTTTATGATGGAATGTCCTCCAAATAAGAAAAGCAGATAAATGTTGGTTAAGCCAAAATGACAAATATTTATTACTTTTTGGCTCTCATTACTTGTTTAGATGTAAATGCCCCATATATAATTCCCTTTCCCTTCACCTTCACCTTCAAAATCAAGATTCATACCTTGAATTCCCTGTAGGTTCAATTCGTTTGCTATTTATTCAACAACTATTTTTGAGGGGCAACTATATACCAGGTCTTGACACTTGATTTTCAGCATCTTCAAAAGTGAGTTCATCATTTCTGGACTCTTGCTGTTTCTCCCATATTTTATTTCTTTCTCTATAGCAAGACCATCACTTGAGATTCATCTTGGGGAATTCCCTCTTTCCTCTTACTTTATTGCTAAATCATTCCAATTGTGCCTGCTTAATATTTCAGGAATTTGTACCTCACTCTTTATTTCTGCTCCATTATTATCTTGTACCCAACTATATCACATAACTGTAGCACAAGCTAACACATTTTGTCAAGGTGAAGTGAGCATTATTTTACTTTAATCCCTGAATTTTGGTCACATTTCTGTGCAGTAAATTTACTGTAACATAGCCAAAGAAAATGGATTTGCCTTGTGTTTGTTAAAAGTTAGTTAAAATTTATATAAGAAGTGAAAACTGTTGCATAACTGTAACCTATCACGAATCCCCCAATTGTTTCTGTCCCTTTATTTTCTGTCTTCACTTAAATGAGTGGTTATGAAGACTAAGAAAATATTCATGTGAAGCTTTAATGTCAGCACAATAGATGCTCTATATATGCTAAGTAAAGATAATTTTTTTATAATTGATATGATTACTTATATTTTGTCTCCATCAGCAAACAGGGTGAGTCGAGAGCAACTGAGTTTGACTCCGCACTTAGCCCAGGATATGGAACAAAACCAGATTTCCATTGTTATTAAATGAAAAGACAAGCAATAGGTTTCTGACCAATGGGCTCATTGTCTTCAATCACAACAGAATAAACTGCATTAGGTATTCTCACCCACATTTCTGTATAGCAATGAATGACATCACTATCATAAAGGGAAATCTGTGCTGTTAGCCTTTCCATAATTTACAAGACATTCCACCTAGTTTCTTATTGCATAGTATCATCTTACAAGTAGTCTTTACTTTCGTTAGGTCAGGCATAGTTATTAAAGGAATCACTTTCATGATCTCCAACTTTCAAATCACAGATGTTAGATTTTCCAGCTGAAGGCCTCAGAATGGCTGAGGAACCACTCTGACTGTTCCAGAAGGTACTCAGTGTCGGCCATCTCCATAGTACAGGAATATACATAACTCTAATATCATGCTGATTTTTTATTTAAACTTGTGTTTCTCTAAATGGAGACCATCCTGCTGAAACTATGGGTACTGTAGCCCCTGGGTACATGAAATATAAACAGAGAGAGTAAATACACTAGAATGTGCTTAATAAACCTTTTATTACAAGGAAATTTAAAATTATATGGTTCTTCTTCACTATAGAAATTGACAGTATTTGTTAGCTCCAGCCAATTGCAGGGATCTTGTCTATTAAATGTTGTCTCCCCATCCTGAAAAGTATATCTGTCTATCTGAGGATAAGTCTATATTAATCCCCCCTGTAGGATTGCAGATGGAATTGAAGGGTGCTCTGGGGGAATTTGCCTTATTGGTTTAAAGCACAGATCTCATAAAGCCTCTTTGCTGCCAAGTAGGATTATTTTTCTGGATTACTTTCATGTAAGATAGAATAGATAAACACAAGAATTCATAGTTTCTCACAGAACATATTTTTCAGTGTCTAAAAACATTCAGTGTTCATATAAACTATAAGTCCTAGCCTTATGAGTAAGAGATTTGTAAACCTTTTAAAAAGTCATTTGCATCAGTTTTAAGGTGCCAGAGAGTTATTAAAGGTCAATAACTAGAAATTTTTATGTATTTAATATATTCAGTGACAAATTAATTAAAAAATGTAAAGGTATTTTATGAAGAATTTAGAGCGATGGTGTATCATAAAATACAATAATGAGTAATGAATACTTTTTTTTTGGGAAATTTCCCATATCAGATAAGTATTTAATAAACTCAAATTAAAATATCTTAATCAACTGGTATTCTTTTATTATTTGCTTTATTTTCTATGCTTGAGTATAATGCTGTATCATAGCTTTGACCACTGATTACCATGGTTATTAACTTCACATGAGGTTGTATTGGGTTTACCACAATCAATGTCCCAAATGTTAACTAAGTTAGAAGCTTGTTTTAGGTAGAAATCTTTAATGTTGTATGTGTGAGCTTTTCTGATATTGCTATTACTGCATCTCTTTGAATATGATACAAATTAGATAATTTTTTGAAGAATACTCCAGGAATATTACAAAAATTCAGCAACCTTCACGTTTGTTCTTTATTCCATCCCCTGAGTTAAGTGATTCACAGTTAATTTTATACATTTTACTCTCTAACAATATCATCTTTTTTATTATCTATTAACACTTTCTGGGATAAAGTATATACCTGTTAGTAGCATTATAAAATCTTTCATTGAAATTTATGCATTAAGCATAAATTCATGAATAGATGCTTAAAATATATTGTATGTAATTATATTCCAAGAACAAGGCAGTTAGGTCAAGGACATTAGAATCTACTCCTGGGACTTTTAGGACAGAGATATCCTGTTGGGCTAGAGTTAGTTAATTGATGTGAAATTGCAAGTAATTAGCTCTAGGATATCACAGACCCTCTGGGAAAAAAAATAAAAACTGTTGACTAATAGAAAGACATCGTTACTGCAAAATGTTTTAAATGCCACAAATAAAACTGCCAGAGTTCCATGGGTAGAGAGGTACTTAAGGGCATTTGAATATGAAATTAGAGCAATAAAAGAAAAAGCTAAGTGGTGACCCTTTCCTGGCCTCATAGTGCCTATTTGTGTCAACATTCATTGGCTGGCACTATTACTGTTTAGACATCACTGCTTATTACCTGTTCTAACTTATCAACATTCTGGGTTTGAAATCACTGATGTGAGAGAAAGAATCTACATCACTTTAAAATGGTGAGAAAGGTTGGAACTAAAAACTTCGTAAGTCGTTTGGATTTAATATTTCCACTGACTGTACAAATAAAAATCTCAGGTCCTTAGATTAACTATACATAAAATGATATTTCAGCATTTATGTACTTTAAAAAATTAAATATTTACCTTGAAGAATTAAGATGAATCTCAAACTAGCTATTTTAATTGCTTTACATAGATTACATATTTGCAACCTCCTTAAGAAATATGAATTACACACACACTTATATATACACAGATTAAATTGGACAAAGGAATACGATAGGATGTGGGAGTGAAAATAAGTTCAGCTATCTGAAAGATAAATGGAAACCAAAATTAATTTTAATATTTTCATAGTAGTTAAAGTGGTCATTAACAAGGACATATTTCCTAAAAGGCAATGTTTCTCAAAGTCAACAGCCAATTTATATTTCAGAAACATAAGGTTTTTCATGCAATCTGCCATACATTCAGTGTTATCTATATCTATGATATCAATAATGGTTGAAAAATATATCAATGAAAAATATATCAGTGATATGTGAGCTTTGAAATATGATTGTGAGAATTGGGAAAACACAAAATAATATTCAAATTCTTAAGGAAAATATTTAGTAAATAGTTTGGCAACAAAATATTTTTATATAATATTTTATTATTAGATACAGTTTAAAAATGAGAAATAATAAAGACACATGCACATGTATGTTTATGGCAGTACCATTTACAATAGCAAAGACTTGGAACCAACCCAAATGCCCATCAAGATAGACTCAATTAAAAAAAAATGTGGCACATATACACCATGGAATACTATGCAGTCATAAGGAAGAATGAGTTAATGTTCTTTGCAGGAACACGGATGAACTGGAAAACACCATTCTCAGTGAACTAACACAGGAATAGAAAACCAAACACTGAATATTCTCACTCATAAGTGGAAGTTGAATAATGGGAACACATGGACACAGGGAGGGAAACATCACACACCAGGGCCTGTCTGGGAGTCGGGGCAAGGGGAGGGAGAGCATTAGGACAAATACCTAATGCATGAGGGGCTTAAAATCTAGATGACTGCTTGATAGGTGCAGGAAACCACCATGGCATGTGTAACAAACCTGCATATTCTACACATGTATCATAGAACTTAAAGTAAAATAAAAAAGAAAAAGAAAAAAAGGATAAGAAAAAATGACAAGTGAAAAAAACTGGGTGCAATCATATTTAAATTGAGTGCTTTTATTAACAACCAGGACATTAACTCTGTTTTCCTAAAGGAAAAATGTTAAATTCTAAAAGCCCCTAAATGTGAGAAATTTACAGGTTCATGTGACAGCCAGAAAAATTTAAAGCAAAAATCAAAATAATAGTAATAATATATAATTTAGAATTCAACTTCAAAATCAATACTAAAGTTGCTTGTAAAAAAAAAAGAAAAAATATGCACAAAATTTGCCAGAAAGAGTATTTAAACCTTTCAAAGAAAATTTCAATAGGGTCAAAGTTAGGAGTTTTAGAGTGACTTTTTCAACTGATAAAAATTCTATGAAACGTTTCTAATAGGATGTCATCAAGAAGAATTTAAAAATCAGATTGGGCACCATTTTTGTGCTTTTCACCTATTATCATGCTTTTCTCTTTTAACACTTTTCATCCTGTATTCCCTCAATTTATATTTTTTTCTTCTCTCGACTATTTATTTTACTTTTTCCTTCTTGTTTCATTTTATCAACTTAGCTAACAGATGCCACACACTCCTGAGCCTGCATGTACTTAATTAAAGTAAGTAAATTTTCTTATAAAATTTTACTTTCAACTTACCTAATTTCTAACTAATGCAAAACATATTTTTGAAAGTGAATGTAGTTCATTATACACTACTATACTGTATAGTCTCTGTGATCAGAGAAATTCTTTTGTTTTTGTTTCTACCATACTTAATTCAAATATTCCTTGCATTAGAAACAGGAACATACAAAAATCCTAAATCACTTAGAGTCCAAAATTTATTGCATTCAATTTGGAATTTCAGTGCTAGATTTCTTAACTCCATTGTTTACAGTAATATTCAGGCCACAACACTTTAATCAAATGGCCTTGCCAGGGGTACAATTTATATTCTGTAATAACTTTCATGATAAAATTTAGATCTTAACCTGTGATAAAATTGACTATTGGTTTCTAAAAAGCCTCTCATTTGCTAGACATTCATTGGTTATATACTGGATGACAAGAAGAACTCTGTGTGTGTGTGTGCACATGCATGTGTGTTTGTATGGACAACATACAAACTTCAGGTAAATAGAGAAACCGTTATTCATCCCAGGTTTTAGTATTTTAAAAAAGAATATGACCATATTAGCACATACAACTGAATATCAGCCTTGGCCTTGAGTCATGAATATTTCTCTCTAATAAAATGAAAACACATGCAGACAAAGGTTACATCTAAACAGAAATATAGTCAAAGGTTGAAGAACTAGTTGAAGGATTCTAGACACATAGATATTTTCAATAAATATTGTTGGTATTTATTTATGGGGTTAATATTGCTTGGATATGTGTCTCCTCCAAATATCTCATGTTGAAATGTAATCCCCAATGTTGGAGGTGAGTCCTGGTTGTTTGGATGATGGAAGCAGATCGCCAACAAATAACTTGGTGCTGTCCTCATGACAGTGAATTCTAATGAGTTCTGGTTATTTAAAAGTGTGTGGCACTTAAATTTCACTCTCTTGGTCTCACTCTCATCATTCTGTCTCCCTATTACCTTCCACCATGATTGGAACCTCCCTGAAGCCTCATCAAAAGCAGATGCAAGCACCCTGCTTCCTGTAAAATCTGCAGAACAGTAGTCCAATTAAAATTAAGTTAGTCCAAAAATCTTCTTCTTCTTCTTTTTTTTTAATAAATTACCCAGTCTCAGGTATTTCTTTATAGTAACAAATGGGCTAATATAAAAAATTGGTACCAGGAGTGGGATGTGTACCCAAAATTGTGGAAGCAACTTTGGAACTGGGGAACGAACAGTGGTTAGAAGGGCATAAAGGACTTACAAGAAGACAGAAAGATGAGGGAAAGTTTGGAACTTCTTAGAGCCTGATAAATGGTTGTAACCAAAATGCTAATAAAAATATAGGCTGTGAAGTTCTCAGATGAAAATATGGAACTTATTGGAAACTGGAGCAAAGGTTACCCTTGTTATGCCTTAGCAAAAAACAGCTTTACTGTGTTCATGCCCGAGGGATCTGTAGAAGTTTGAATTTAAAATACATGGCTGATGACATGTCTAAGCAGCAAAACATTCAAGAAGTGACCTGCCTGCTTCTAACAACATAACTCAGATGTGGAAGCAATGAAATGACTTAAAGATTGAAGGTCTATTTAAAGGAGAAGCAGAGCATAAAGGTTCAGCCTAGTCATGTGATATGGTTTATCTCTGTGTCCCCACCTAAATCTCATGCCAAGTTGTAATCCCTGTGTGTCAGGGGAGCCACCTGGTGGGAGGTAATTAAATTATTGGTATGGATTTCTCCCTTGCTGGTCTCATGATAGTGAGTTCTCATAAAATCTGATGATTTAAAAGTGTGTGGCACTTCCCCTTCACTCTGTCTCTTCTGCCTCTATGTAAAGAAGGTGCTTGCTTCCCTTTCACCTTTCACCATGATAGTAGGTTTCCTGAGGCCTCCCAGTTATGGTTCCTGTTAAGCATGAAGAACTGTGTGTCAATTCAACTACTTATCTTCATAAATTACCTAGTCTCATGTAGTTCTTTACAGCAGTGTGAGAACAAATTAATACATGTGGCAAAGCTTTTTGGGGAGAAGAATCCAAGCAGGCTGCAGAGAAACCACTTGCCAGAGAGATTCATATATTTAAAAGAGATGCTGATAGGCAAGACGATGAGAAAAAAAGGCATTTCACAGATCTACAAACCAGTCCCTTCTAAGACAAGCCCAGAGGTATCGGAGAAAAGAATGTTTAGGGGGCCAGGCTCTGGGCCCTGCTGCCCTGCACCACAGCAAGTGGATGCTACTTGCATACAGGTCTCTCCAGCCTCAGCTCAAAGAGGATTAGGTACCTATTGGGCTGCTGCCTCACAATTATTGGTGGCTTCAGTGTAACATTAATCTTGCAGGTGTTTGGATTCAAGAATGAAGGAGGCTTGGCAGCTTATTCCTAGCTTTCAGAGGATCTATGAGAAAGCCTGGGTGCCCAGGAAGAAGTCTGATGCAGGGGTAGAGCCCTTTAAAAAGACCTCTATTATGGCACTATGAAGGGGAAATGCAGGGCTGGAACACCCACATAGAATTTCCACCAGGGTACTGCCTAGTGTACATATGGGAATGCAGCTATCTCCAGACCAAAGAATGTTAGAGCCACTTAAAGTCTGCAATTGGAATATGGAAATGGCCCAGGCACCCAACTCCAACTCATGAAAGGAGCCACAGGGGATACACACTGCACAGTCTCAGGGTTGGAGCTGTCCAAGATCTTGGGAACCCATCCCTTGCACCAGTGGTACACTGCAGGACATGGAATCAAAGGAGATTTTTTTGGAGCTTTAAGATTTAATGACTACTATGCTGGGTTTGAGACTTGCATTGGGTCTTTAGCCCCTTTATTTTGGCCAATGTCTCCCTTTTGGAATGGGAATGTTAGCAAATGCCTGTGACCCCATTCTATCATGGAAGTAAATAACTTGGTTTTGATTTCACAAGCTTGGAAGGAACTCATCTACAGAGGAGACTTGGGGCTTTGTACTTGAGACTTCAGATTTAGTTGATGTACTGATTTAAGACTTTGGGGAACTATTTGAAAGGAGGAGTGGAATGATATTGTTTCAATATTTGTCCCTTCCACATTTCATGTAAAAAATGTAATCCTCACTATTGGAGGTGGGGCCTGGTGGGAAGGGAAGTATTTGGATCATGGTGAGCAGAACACTCATGAATAGCTTGGTGCTGTTCTTATGACAGTGAGTGAGTTCTTATGAGACGTGGTTGTTGAAAAGTGTGTGGTACCTCACCCAACCTTGCTCCTGTTCTTTCCATGTGACATTTTTCCTACCTGTCACTTTCATAATGAGTATAAGCTTAATGAGGCAGCATCAGAAGCATTTGCTGGTACTGTGCTTCCTGTAAAGCCTGCAGAACCATGAGTCAAGTAAACTTATTTTATTTATATATTATCCAGTCTCAGGTATGCCTTTATAGTAACACAAACAGAGCAATATAAGGAGTTCCTTTTTAATCACATTGATAAATTCATTCTAAAACACTTATTTAGTTATGATTATTTGTTTGGGATTCAACTGTATAAATAATAATTTTATGATCTGCCCTCTTAGAGATTCCATTCTAGTAAACAAACCAGATGCATAGACAAGGAAATGACAGTATATGTAATAAAGTATTATAAAGGAAACAAAGATAATTCTGAAACAAATATATTATGGATGTAACTTTTGAGATGAAAACTTAAGTTAATGTGAATATGAAGTTTCCTCCACTCTGTGGAGGTGACATTTAAATTAAAACCTAAAAGAGAAGAAAGACATGACTAGGAACTAATGGTTAAATTTCACTGTTCCTTTCTTTGAATTAAACTGTAAGAGGAATTGCAATAAAAATTAACTGGCTACAGAAAAGTTGTTGTTGTTGTTTCCTTGGAGCTCTAAAGAGGCAGTAAATACATAAATATAGAATATTTATTGAACATTTATCACCAAGTGTTAAACTTGGTCTATCCTTAAGAGAATTAAAGTCAAGATATGGAGACAAAATTGCAACACAGAAAATAATTAGAGAATAAATAAAGTTCGAGGGATGTTATACTGATTTGTAGGAAAATTAAACCTGTGTAGGCTGGAGTAAACCATCTAAAAAGTGTTATGACTCCCTAGACACAGATCTAAAGAAGGCCTCATTTTTGTAGAAAGGAGACTATCATCAGTGAAACACACCAAAGAGTTAATAAAACTTAAACATATTCAACATACTATTCAAATCTGTGAAAGGAGTATCGGATTAGGAATTTGATGCTCTGGGTTTAGACAACCAATAAAAATATGAACTTGGGTAAAGGAGTCATAACCATTCTTAGCCTCCATTTCTTCATTTCTAAAGTGAGACTATCACTTTTTCTCATGCCTAACCAAAGAAAAGCCCAGAGAATTTAAGGAGATCATATATTAGTATAAACAGCAAAATTACAATCCTACACAAATATTGATAGTAATAAGATTTGATGAGAATTAATTTAGTATTAAGTACTGCACAAAGTGTTTTACATGAATTCATTTTTCTAATTTGACAGCAACTCTAAAAATAGGTTCTTTTATTCTTCAGAAAAAGAAGGTAAAGCACAGGAAATATAATTTCTTGATATCTGTTTCTTGCCTTCAACATTAAGTAGTAAAGCCAACATTTAAAAGTATATTTTTCCAGTGCCTAATGACTATGTCCATAACTTCACCAATGATGTTAAGGATGAAGATATTAATGCTGATGCTTTAAGTTGATTTTTAATTTTATTGGTTTATTAGTTTATTGCCAGAGTCACTAAAGAAAATATGCTATCAAATATATCTGAATTTCAGAAATCATGTGTATATTTTTCAGTTTCTTAAAGAGAAATTGGAATTTTGTGAATATATAACTGGATGAATCATTCATAAGGTGATAATGGAACAATGTTGATTTGTAAGGAGGGCTTTGTGCTCAGGCTTAACCTGATTAAAGGAGATTTTCATCAGTTTTTCATGTTCAGGAATGTCATAGCTTACGTTCATGCATTATGAATGATTCACCAATTACTGACCTATCCGAGTATATAAACTCTAATTTTGGCTCGGCTCACTACCCAGTCTTTGGAAACTTTCACAGTCTTGCCATTATTTTACCATGAGAAGGTTTTACCAAATAATGACGTCTCTGGTGTCTTTCAGTTTCAATTTTAAGGTTCTACCATTGTATATCTTTGATTAGAAAATAGTATGCATATTAGGTGGTCTTGAATTGCTATAAAGAAATACTCAAGACTGTGTAATTTATTAGAAAAGAAGTTGCACTGGCTTATGGTTTTGCGAGCTTTACAGGAAACATGGTGCCAGAATTATTTCTGGGGAAGCCTCAGGAAGCTTACATTTAGATTGTAAGATGGAGTGGGGTGGCTGTCTCACATGGCAGAAGCAGAAGCAAAGAGAGAGTAAGGCATGAACTACCACATTTTAGAACAACTAGAACTCACTCACTATTACA